>NC_092711.1:210218140-210458804 GCF_047496885.1 Scyliorhinus torazame | reverse complement strand
CCCAATGCACCCGTAGCCTTTGGGGCTCCTCCAATCGCTATGCACTCCCTGGTATGTTGCTGACATCCCCTCCTGAAGCTCACTGCCATGTCTTAGCATTTGCACCAGCTCTGGGAGAACCTTCTCCGGAGGCTTGGCATCTGACTGGGCGCCAGCTGAGGCCCTGGAATCCAGTAGATCTCTGACTGCTGACTCCCTTCGTGTTCCTCCCTCCACTGATGTCACCAGCAACAGCATGATGGGGGTGGAGGTTGGGGGGGGGGGGGGGGGGGGGGGGGGGGTGGGGCGGGGGGAGGGGGTGATGACTCCAGATGGTCCTAGCCCCAATAGATGTAGATCCTGCGAGAGAATGGATAGATATGTGGTCATTGAGCGGGAAGGATCGCTTTGACTGACATGAAAGACACACTTGAGACAGATCAACTGGGTGAAGTGGCAGTGGATCCACACCTCCGAGGCGTAGGTCAACCTTGATGTCAGTGACTGCTCTCTCCTCCACCAACGCTGCGATCTCCAGGGCCCGTTCCTCATAAGAGAGTGAGGAATCAGATATCTGGTACTCTGCGCTCCCCCCCCCCCCCCCCCCCCCCCCCCCACCCCACCCCCGGCTTTTTCTCACTTATTATGGGCTATCTTATCCTGCAGGGTCAGAGAAAGGGATTTGTAAGCCATGCGCTTGATGGGTCAGAGGGTCATAGAAGGTGGCATGTGTGCTGCCAGAGGGTTCTGAGGAACAAGCACAAAGATTGGATGTAGGGAGAGTGTGATGTCTCAGCCGGTGATTTTGAGTGGGGGATTTTGAGGGGTGGCAGCGGTACTGATGCTAAAAGAGTGATGGGCAATTACTCTTCCAGCAGTGGAGATCATTGGTCTTCTTCTGACATTGGGCACTGGTCCTCCTGGTCATGTTGCCCGGACAGACAGACACTGCCAATGTGGCATTGGTGACCCTACTGCTGGTCCTCCAACCCCCCCCGGGGGAACACGATGTTGCACCTCGCATCCACAGAGTCGATAAACCTTTGGCAGATCGACATCCACAAAGCGAAGAGCAGGTCTGCGCACTGCCATGCTTGTGTGTTGACTGGAGTGGGCGGTGAGAGAGCATTTAAAAGCAACTCCTCCTTGTTAGCGGCGAGATGCTGAGGTGCAAGTCTGGCGAATAAGACGGCGAGACAGCCAGTAATGGTGAGATACTCCAAAAGGGCATAGGTTTAAGGTGAGAGTGGAGAGATACAAAAGAGACCAGAGGGGATATTTCTCCACACAGAGGGTGGTGAGCACCTGGAACGGGCTGCCAGTGGCAGTGGTAGAGGCGGGTACGGTTTTAAAAAGCAGTTGGACAGTTACATGGGCAGTGTGGATAGAAAGGGATATGGGCCAAATGAAGGCAAGTGGGACTAGTTTAGTGATAGAAACTGGGCGACATGGAGAAGCTGGGCCGAAGGGCCTGATTCCATGCTATAAACATCTATGACTCGTGGGAAATCACTTTTGGCACTAAGTGCCGTTAAATACGGGCCGCGATCTCGCCAACCCGGCCTTCGAGAAACACCCCTGTCAATCGCGCCCAAAACGGCACTTAGAAATATGTCCGCTAAATCGTGCCCAATGTTTCCACTTGTTTGGTGTTGATGATCAATAAGAATCAGTCAGAAATCATTAAATGTTTCATTTTGATCTTATTTTCGCAGAAAATTTCTGTCGCTTGCACATCAGCTCCTGATTGGGGTCCATACTTGGAAGAACACAGAGGGGAAAGATATGAAAATAAGCCTGATTCTACAGAAGGCCCTAGCTGTATGAAACTTCTGGTCGCTCATGAGATGTGAAAATTTGAAATTAAATTTTTTGTTCAATTGGTAACCAATGGCTTGAAAATCCAGTGCAATTCTAGTCATGCATCGCTAATTGCTGTCGGAATTCTCCAGAACAGTCAGTAACTCGGCCAGGACCCAGATAGAATAATGTTGTCTGAAGTTTCCTCTGTCCTCGGCAAACATGGGCATCAATTTGGGGTAGGGTGGGGCGAGTTAGAATTACTGAGTATCAGCGTTCCTGCATTGTGAACCTTCAGTCATTCTCCTGCTTGAGTCCTGGTGTTAATACAGAGGATTCCAGTCATTGTATGTTGTGGACAAGTTTTCCTGCACTCACAATAACTCCCACCTACGGTTTGCACTGGCTGGTTTCCCCTCCCGTTAACTACAGGATTGGCACAGAGGGCTTGATCCTGACTGCACTTTGACACCAACTGTTGGCCAATTGGGACGGATTTTCATGACAGAGACGGGAATTGGGAGATGGGCCTAATGCAGCTGGGGCCATCCTGCCACTTTCTGGAGACTGCTGGCAGGCGAGATCGGCTGGGCATTCAAAGGGCTGTTATGGGCCAGAGTTTATCATGGAGTTCACCTGACCCACAACTTTTAATAGATTGTGATATGGGGAGCACACAGCCCACTCTACAGGTGTGCTACAGCAGAAATGGAAAAGTGTTTTTTAAAGCAAAACAAAGTTGATTCTATTAACTCAAGTTAACCTTTTTAAAACAAACAAGAACAAAGGACAAAAGAACAAAGAAATGTACGGCACAGGAACAGGCCCTTCGGCCCTCCAAGCCCGTGCTGACCATGCTGCCACACTAAACTACAATCTCCGACACTTCCTGGGTCCGTATCCCTCTATTCCCATCCTATTCATGTATTTGTCAAGATGCCCCTTAAATGTCCCTATCGTCCCTGCTTCCACCACCTCGTCCGGCAGTGAGTTCCAGGCACCCACTACCCTCTGTGTAAAAAACTTGCCTCGTACATCTACTCTAAACCTTGCCCCTCTCACCTTAAACCTATGCCCCCTAGTAATTGACCCCTCTATCCCGGGGAAGAGCCTCTGACTATCCACTCTGTCTATGCCCCTCATAATTTTGTAGACCTCTATCAGGTCGTCCCTCAACCTCCTTCGTTCCAGTGAGAACAAATGAAGTTTATTCAACCGTTCCTCATAGCTGATGCCCCCCATACCAGACAACATCCTGGTAAATCTCTTTTGCACCCTCTCTAAAGCCTTCACATCCTTCTGGTAGTGTGGTTACCAGAATTGAACATACACCCTGCAGCAAACAGCCTAAAATGAAAGTAAAAAGCTGACAGATAGCCCAGCTCCACCCACTCTCTGACATCACTGCAGCAATATGAGCAGCCAAACATTTATTAAAATGACATTCTCATGACAGGGCTAACCCTGCCTCAATGAGAAGAGTAGTAGAAGATGTACCTCAAAATGAGGAGGCAACCTGGTGAAGCTACAATATAGGACTGTGAACAGCAGCATGTGATATTCAGAGCTAAGTGATCCCAACACTAATGGATAAGATTTAAGCTCTTGCAGTCCTGTCACTTCCTGCCATGAATGGTAGTCGGCAGATTAAACAACAAACTAGAGGAAGAGGCTCCCCAAATATCTCCATCCTCAATGATGGGCAACAAGGACTCATACGTCAGTCTCCTATTCATTGACTACAGCTCCGCCTACAACACCATCATTCCAGCCAAGCTTATATCACAGCTCCAAAACCTAGGACTTGACTCCTCCCTCTGCAACTGGATCCTCGACTTCTTAACACAAAGACCAGAATCAGTAAGGAGAGACAACAACACCTCCTCCACAATAGAACTCAATACCAGGGCGCCGCAAGGCTGCATACTTAGCCCCCTATTTTACTCCCTGTACACACACGCTGTGTGGCAAAATTTGGCTCCAACAGCATCTCCACGTTTGCTGATGACACGACCATAGTGGGTCGGATCTCAAAGAAGGATGAGTCAGAGTACAGGAGAGAGATAGAGAACCTAGTGGAGTGGTGTAACAACAACAATCTCTCCCTCAATGTCAGCAAAACTAAAGGGCTGGTCATTGACTTCAGGAAGCAAAGTATTGTACACACCCCTATCTGCATCAATGTTGCCGAGGTGGTGATGGTTGAGAGCTTCAAATTCCTAGGTGTGCACATCACCAGCAATCTGTCCTGGTCCACCCACGTCGATGCTACCACCAAGAAAGCACAACAGCGTCTATACTTTCTCAGGAAACTAAGGAAATTCGGCATGTCCACATTGAATCTTGCTAACGTTTACAGATACACCATAGAAATCATCATTTCTGGCTGTATCACAGCCTGGTATGGCAACTGCTCAGCCCAAGATCAGAAGAAACTACAGAGAGTCGTGAACACAGTCCACTCCATCACGCAACCCTGCCTCCCATCCATTGACTCTGTCTACACCTCCCGCTGCCTGGGGAAAGTGGGCAGCATAATCAAAAACCCCTCCCACGTAGGGTGATTCACTCTTCCAATGTCTTCTATCCGGCAGGAGACACAAATGTCTGAGAACACCCTCTGACAGGTTCAAAAACAGCTTCTTACCCGCTGTAACCACACTCCTGAATGACCCTCTTATGGACTGATCAGGGGCGGGATTCTCCGAACCGCCGCCGGACCGGAGAATCGCCGGGGGGGGGGCCCAAATCTCGCCCCGACGCAGCTGCTGGATTCTCCGGCGCCGGTTTTTCGGTGGGGACGGGAATCGTGTTGCGCTGGTCGGGGGCCGTCACCACTGGCCCCCCCCGGCAATCCTCTGCCCCATGATTGAAAGTGATCACAGATTATATTGAAACATATTATAGGCTATCTGCTCACAGCGATAATGTCATAAGAACGTCTTCAACAATTAAATAATGGTCTGGATTTTCTGTTTGGGAGAGTATGCTGTCCTGCCAGGGATGAATTGACTCTGATTTGCGTTCACGCTGGCAGTGGTAATCCAGAGGCGATTCAGCGTCACCAACCATGCAAATTTATACATAGCGGTAATTGCAAATGATTCCCTCACGAGTCCCGGTCTCAGGCCACCATTCCGAGCGGGCAGCCCAATAGCGATCTCCGGCTTCTGGCCCCCTTCTCCCCCACAACACAATTCGGCTTCCCCCGACAAATTATTTGCTGGGTCACCCCCTCCCCCACAGTATAAGGATGACCCGAACCAACTCACGGACCCCCCTATTCCAGAACCCCATCAAAGACCCTCCCATTAGAGAATCGCCCCCAAAGATGCCCCTTGAAAGAGACCCCTCCCCCAGAGTTCCCCCGTGATAGCGACCCCCCTCCCATGAATGCTCCCTGCCTGGAAGCTAGACAGCAGTCAGACAGTGATAGTGAAAAAAGCCACTGCTCTGGAACTCACCTCTGCCCTGCCCTACACCTGCTGGCTCGGCAGTGAATGCAGCTCCTTTAAATTACGGGAAAGGGAAAACCACATCAGCTAGGTTTAACCCCCCCCTTCAGATATTTGATCAACAAGCTTTTCCTTCATATCAATGGGAAATTGACTTTACTAAGATATGAGTGACAGCTCCTTGACCACATCAAAGGCAGGTAAGTGCTCTCACTTCCTCTTTTTCTCTCCCGATAGCACCTAATAATAATAATAACCTTTTATTATCACAAGTACGAAGTTACTGTGACTAGTCCCTAGTCGCCACATTCCGCCCCCTGTTCGGGTAAGCTGGCACAGGAATTGAATCCGCGCTGCTGGCCTTTTTCTGCATCACAAACCAGCTGTCCAGCCCACTGAGCTAAACCAGTCCTTTAAACTGCCTATCATGTGGTCCAGGATCTGTCTCAGAGAACAGTCAAGAGTTTCTCCTTCTCATGGAATCCCTACAATGCAGAAGGAGGCCATTTAATAACCATAATAATCACTTATTACCACAAGTAGGCTGAAATGAAGTTACTGTGAAAAGTCCCTAGTCGTCACATTCCGGCGCCTGTTCAGGGGGGCCGGTACGAGAATTGAACCCGCGCTGCTGCCTTGTTCTGCATTACAAGCTAGCTGTTTAGCCCACTGTGCTAAACCAGCCCAGCGAGTCTGCACAAACCGTTTGAAAAGCCATCTAAACTAGGCCCAGTCGAGTAAGTTACCTTATCCCTGTAACCCGACCCTACGTTTGGACATTTAGGGACAATTTTGCATGACCAATCCGCCTAACATGCACATCTTTTGACTGTGAGAGGAAAGCCCGGAGGAAACCCATGCAGACATGGGGAGAATGTGCAAACCCCACGCAGACAGTAACCTGAGATGGGAATCAAACCCGTGTCCCTGGCGCTGTGAGGCAGCAGTGCTAACCACGGTACCGCCCATGATTTAAGATTTGTATTGGCCATGAAATGGGCTTCCACCACTTAATATCAAGACTCTCTCATAAATGACCACCGAGTCAACGTAACTTTTAAGTGGTAAGGTCAGTGGTGAGCATCTCAATTTGCATTCCACAATCTACTTAATCTCTATCATTATAAATATTGTGATCTATATTCTGAATACACGTACAGTAATATTATTATTGCATATTATTAGGGGGCCCAACCCTGTATTCTCCTGGGCCTCGCGATTCTCCTCCTCCGATGGGCCGAGTTCCCAATGGCGTAGTTCACTTGTGCTTTTAAAAATCGTGAAACCGGCGTCGTGGTGGCTGAGGGAGAGAGATGGGGTACGGAATGTTTCCAACATCACCATATATATATATATCACTATATACTTCACCAACATCATTAGCTGACAGTTGTGCCGCTGACCGGGGGCTTCTGCCAGGGCCGGGGGGAGTAGCGGGGGTGGCCAGGAGATAGGCAGTGGAGTGGGAGTGGAAGGTCACGGAACACCATTGCTGCAGCCGGCAAGGCAGCGGTGCAGCTGCGCATACTGCTAACAGCCCACTATGAACTTAGTGCCATGGGTCGTATAGGTGTCCCCCCAGGGACCCCCCCCTCTAAGTGCCCTCTAGCCCCAGCCGACCCATCATGCGAGTGCCACCTTTTTTTCAATATAAATTTAGAATACCCATCCAATTATGGGGAAATTCAGCGTGGCTAATCCACCTAACCTACACATTTTTGGGTAGTGGGGGTGAAACCCACGCAGACACGGGAAGAATGTGCAAAATCCACACAGGCAGTGACCTGGGGCCGGGATTGAACCCAGGTCCTCAGCGCCAGAGGCAACAGTGCTAACCATTGTGCCACCAGGCCACCCACAATGAGTGTCATCTTGTTCGCTGGGATGGTATGTGTGGGGATCGTAATGTGTATATGCGGCTACAGCTTGTCAGCCTCCCGAGTGACCATCACGAACCTGGTGAATCCCGCACTGTTTTTCATTGGAATCAATTGTGTTCCACCGGTGTCAGTGCCAGCCCCTCCACAGTGCCGGAATCGGTCCAGGTGTAGTGCCAGTTTTGCTGTTGTGAAAGTTGACGAACTCTGCGTTGGCATCAATGCATAGTCTCAGGAACGGAGTATCCCGCCCAACGCGATGTGGACATGCAACGGTAATTACTAGCTGAGGCCCATTTAGACCTGAACCGTGCGGTGCAGATAGCCATCTTCAGAGAAAGTGCCGAACAAGGGGTACAGGAACTCTAGGGACTGGTGGCGCTCAGTCTGGGAAGCAAAAGTGAGTGCCAGTCATACTCGATTAGAACTGAGGAAGCCAGTCACCGGCAGTGGTACAGCTACTCCGGGTAGTTGGGCACTGGGTATGCTGGTGCCCTGCACTCCCGCTGGGGTCTGGGTACCTTGGCACTGCCATCCTGATACCATGGCACTGCTGCCTGGGCACCCAGACAGTGCTGCTCTGGCACTGCAAGTGTGCTCTGGTGATACTGCCAGGCTGGCAGGGGCACTGGCAAGGTGATAGGCTGGCAGTGCTAAGGTGCCAGGTTGACACTGTCAGGAATCAAGCACGGAGATGTCCTGCTGTTATATGGTGGTGTGGATTAATTGGGAAGGGGGGTGCTCGGGGACCCCCAGCAGGTAAGTTGGAGTGCTGGAGGTGCCTTGTAGAAGCTAGCTATTTTCTATAGGTAGAAGATAGCTATTTAACATCTAGCCCCTAATCTATTAAATACCATTTTAAAACTCACTCATAACCTCAGGTCATTTCAAAACACACATTCAGCATTTCAAAACAACGCTTCAACAGAACACGGAAACAGATAGATTAAAACAGCATTCTTATTCAGCTAACAAATTCATTTGCAAGATAAAGTGACCAAGGACAGGGCAGTCTCCGTGACAACAGGGCAGGAACATAAAGGCGCTATTGTCCTCAGAAGAATCCAGTTCAAGCAGCTTGCGATAAGGAAGCCGAATTGCATTCCATAAGCTCATACAAGAATACATTTTAGGTTAATATTGCCTATTATTGAGTGACAACTAACCCTCAAATCAAACTCATTTGATGTTAATCCAAACCAATTAGAATTACATTGGGGTGTAGATAGATGGCTAAAGTCTGTTATGATTTGGGATAACCGTGATGGATTTTCGGCCGTCTCTCTCTCTCTTTCATGAATCATCTATACTTTGACTTCTATTCCCTATCTTCCTGTCTTTCATATTTCATTTTCAGACTTTGACTTTTAACATTATTGCGAGATGTTTGCCTCAGCAAGAAAATCATTTCTGTGATTGTTTGAAAGTTCAATTGTCTACAAATTGCCTCTCTGTGAGTCCAACTTATTAGAGAGTAAGACTTTTCAATGACTCTCAATTGTATTCAATAGAGGCAAATAAAACAGATTCTTATTTGCACCTGAGAGTTTTAACTTAAATTTCTCCTGAGTTTTAGTAATCGCAAAGTGCTGCTAAAACCGCATGGTAGATCTAACAACTGGCGTAGTCTTGGCAGGAGGGGAGGAGCTCTAAGACGGCATCGGAGAGGTTCGGGAACCTTCGGGAATAATTGGAGGAGGCCCAGGTGGACAGAAGATTCAAGGACAATCGGCTAGGCTCGGGTAAGAAATATCTTTTTCACCCATTAATGGTCTTAAAAACCGCATCAATCAGTGCTTCGAGCCCTGGAAAAGACATTTTTATAGACTGTGTTAAATAAAACTAGTGCTGGTCGTTGAGACTAACATAAAACGTGACTGAATGAATAGTCACGGCAGTGTACAGAGATTACACACAGTTAGCGACCAAGAAAGGTTGAATTTATGGCTGAAACAGATACTAAGATAAATTCAGAGCCTTTAGATGGCAGAAAACTACTCCCCACGACGTCCAAGGGAGGTAGTGGTTTACCAGGTGTCTCTATTGATGATATATTGGGTGATTTTGGGTCTTTCATTTGTAGACAATTTGATCTATGTGAAATCTCAAGAAAAATCGAAACAAAATATGATATCCCCAGAGTCCCTCGATAATATCAAGAGGGCATGGGGAAAATACACACGATTACACGGTGCAGAACATGCAAAATGGTCCCTGGTAATTATGGGACAAATGCGCAGACAGCAAGAAATAACTATTAAAAATAAGTCTACTAAAGATCAACTAATTGCAGTTGTTGAGGAATTACAAGATGCAAAATCCAAACTTGGGGGAATTATGATGAAATTAGAACAGGATTGGAAAACGAAACCTTTAAAGTCCAGCAGCTATCTTTTCAAATTGAGGAATTGCAACATAAAGTGCTTGAAATGGAGTCAAAATACCAATAGTTGCAGTCAAAAACTGAGTGAATTGAAATTGAAAATTGCAGGTTAATCAAAGAAAGATGTTTTAGAAGGCGAAATGAACAAAATCCTGACAGATAGTCTTGCAACTCATAATTTAAACCAAAGTTCAGCTCAGATTCGACAAGCAGCTGAACAAACAGCTCAAATTCAGCAAACAGCCCCAGTGGCACAATCGGCGATTGCACAGCCGAGATCGAGTGTAAGGACTAAATTAAAATCTAAAGTTCCTTTGCCAGTTGAATCAGATGAAGATAGTGATGCAACAAGCTTTCCTACAATGCAAAATACTAAATTAATTAGACTAACCCCTTTAAAATGCAAACAGATTAGAGTTGAAAGCAAGAAAGTAGAAGAGGAAGGTGAAACTGTCACTAAAAACATATTTGACCACCATTGGATTCATGAACCAGCAGACCCTGAAAAATTGACAGTTAGTCCAAAGATCTTCAACACCCTAAAGAGGGTGGTATGACCACATGGAGTCAACTTCACAGATTACAATCCGTTTATCATCTCCACCCATTTGATGGGGTATAAATTCTGACGATTGTAGTAGGCATTCGTGCCAGTGCAACTCTTGGAATAGAGGTAGAAATTGCCCTCAGAGAGGATTTGCAAAATTTAGAAGCTGGTTGGCTGGCGATCAAAAATTGGCTTGTAAAATTTCGCCCCTCCAGAATTAATTGGTCCAAGATCACATCTTGCATTCAAAAATATAATGAAGATATTCAGGATTTCGAAGAAAGATTTTTACATACTTGGATAGAACACTCAGGAATGACACTTGCACGTGAAACTGACACATGGCACACAAGCACTTTAAGTCCATTTCAAACGGCTTTTATAGCCGGTGTTAAACCTGAAGTTTCTGCTGCCTTGAATTTGGTTTTACCGGCTTGGGCCACAGCTGGTAGATATCGGGACATAGTTGACCGATGCATTCAGATAGACCGTGGTTTGCACAACCAGGCAATCTTTAACACTGCAGCTGCTCAAATGCAGCCCATGGTACCTTTTGCTCAAATTCAGCCTATGTTACCCTTTGCTCAATTTCAGCCAATGTTACCTGCTGCTCCAGAAGCAGATGTTGCTCTACCCGCTGCACCAGTGGCGGCTGTTGCAGCGCCTGCAGGAATATCAGCCGTAACTACAATTTCACCACAAGCATCAGGGCAAACATGTACCCTTGCTCCATTAAAATCTCGTAAGAAAATACCACAATGTCTTTTCTGAGATAGAGTAGGACAGTGGATGGCAACATGCAATCATAAACAATGGATGGATTGGAGAGATGATAATGAAGTAGACAATGTTCATTACAATACGTTTCCACTTTGTGGTCAATCACGTAATGCGCACAAACAAGACGCACCTAGGGTTACATCCCAACAAGACACCCAGACTTGTGTCCAGGGATTCTAGACCCTCCCAGCCATTTCAACGTAGGGAGGAGCCTTTCCCACATAGGGACGAGCCGTACCCACGTAGGGACGTACACGGTGACGATAGTGCTATGAATGAACTGTTGAAAAGCTGTCCTCCAGCTCAAAGACGTTCTCTGTATGATAATTCAAAAAACTACTAGACCCCATTCTTGATTATTCTCTCCATTTTTCTCTACATGCACTTTTGGAACAGAAAAATGATGGACTATATATTTCACTAAGAGTGGGAGGTATTCATATTGATTTCTTAGTTGACGTTGGAGCTGAACTTACCTGTGTTACTGAACAGAATGCTGCTTTCTTTCCCCTAACTGCAGGAAAAATTAACGCTTTTGCTGCAGGAGGAGGTTCTATTACTCTTCGGCAGACTAAACCACTGCTTTTAGAATTTGGACCACATAAACTGATGGCATCAATATGGGTAGGTCTGGTAACACAAGCACTTCTAGGTATGGACATCTTATCACAACTAAATTCTTCGCTCAATTTCAATAATGGAAAAATCACCTGGTCCATTAGACACAGGGGCTGTTTAGCACAGGGCTAAATCGCTGGCTTTGAAAGCTGACCAAGGCAGGCTAGCAGCACCGTTCGATTCCGAACAGGTGCCGGAATGTGGCGACTAGGGGCTTTCCACAGTAACTTCATTTGAAGCCGACTTGTGACAGTAAGCATTTCACATCAAAAAAGATGAAATACATAATCATCCAATTTGTGCAAAAGATAAAAATGATTGTGGTCTTTTTAAATGGAACCAGTCACTTTCACGGGATCCGCTCCACCTTGTACCAAACAATACCCTATTAATTGAACTTCAATTCAAGGCATTCTACCTATAATAGAACAACTTGAAGAAAGGGGTATTTTGGTGCGCATTCACAGTTCATCAAACAGCCCTGTATGGCCTGTAAAAAAGGCTAATGGCACATGGTGCCTTACTGTTGACTACAGGAAAGCAAATTAATTCATTGTCAGAAAAGCCCCTTTAGTGGCAGATCCGTCTACAATCTTTAACTCTTTAACTCCTGACCTTCAACGGTTTTCAGTCATTGATATGACAAATGGCTTCTGGTCAGTACCACTAGCTAAGCACGTACAACCATGGTTTGCTCTTACTGTTAATCAACAACAGTACACATGGACTAGACTACCGCAAGGTTTTCACAATAGCCCAACTGTTTACCACATGGCTCTGCAGAATCATTTCAGGCAACTGCCTGATCTGCCTTCCACCATTATCCAGTATGTAGATGATGTTCTGATAGCCTCCATCAATAAAGATGATCATGAGAAAGATCTGCAGGTGGTTTTGGACCACCTCAGTAGTAATGGCCACAAAACTAGCTTTGCCAAAGCACAAATTGCCCAGGAAGAAGTTGTTTACTTGGGTCAGAAAATTTCCAAAGGCAAAAGGGAACTTACTCAGGACAGAACAGCTGCCATCATTAGGCAAGAATTAGGGAGCATAAGATGGGAACAGAAACTGTCAGGGAAAGGCACAAATGAAAAGTGGAGCTTATTCAAGGAACAAATACCGCGTGTCCTTGATAGGTGTGTCCCTGTCAGGCAGGGAGGCAATGACCGTGTGAGGGAACCATGGTTCACAAAAGAGGTTGAATGTCTTGTCAAGAGGAAAAAGGAAGCGTATGTAAGGATGAGAAAACAAGGTTCAGTTGGGTCGCTTGAGGATTACAAGGTAGCAAGGAATAAGCTAAAATAAAGGGCTTAAGAGAGCTAGGAGGGGGCATGAGAAGTCCTTGGCGGGTCGGATCAAGGAAAACCCCAAGGCTTTTTACTCTTATGTGAGAAATAAAAGAATGACCAGGGTGAGGTTAGGGCCAGTCAAGGACAGTAGTGGGAACTTGTGCATGGAGTCAGAAGAGATAGGAGAGGCGTTGAATGAATGCTTCAGTGTTCACCAAGGGGAGGGGCCATGTTTTTGAGGATGAGAGTGTGATACAGGCGGGTAGGCTGGAGGAGGCAGATGTTCTGAGGGAGGATGTATGAGCAATTTTGAAAAACCTTAGGGTCGACAAGTCCCCTGGGGCAGATGGGATATATCCTAGGATTCTTTGGGAGGCAAGGGATGAGATTTCAGAGCCTTTGGCTTTGATCTTTGGGCCCTCACTGTCCATGGGGATAGTGCCAGAGGACTTGAGAGTGGCGAATGTTGTTCCTCTGTTTAAGAAAGGGAAAAGGAATGACCCTGGTAATTATAGGCCGGTTAGTCTTACTTCGGTGGTCGGTAAGTTAATGGAAAAGGTTCTGAAGGTTAGGATTTATGACCATTTGGAAAGATGCAGCTTAATCCGGGATAGTCAACACGAATTCGTGAAGGGGAAGTCTTGCCTCACAAATTTGATTGAAGTCTTTGAGGAGGTAACTAAGTGTGTAGATGAAGGTAGAGCAGTTGATGTCATATACATGGATTTCCGTAAGACGTTTGATAAGGTTCCCATGGTCGGCTCATGAAGAAAGTAAGGTGTGGGATAGAGGGAAATTTGGCCAATTGGATAAGTAACTGGCTATCACATAGAAGACAGAGGGTGGTGGTGGACTGGAAAATTTTCAGACTGGAGACCAGTTGCCAACTGTGTATCACAGGGAGCAGTGCTGGGTTCTCTGCTATTTGTGATTTTTATCAATGACTTGGAGGAGGGGGCTGAAGGGTGGGTCAGTAAATTTGCTGATGACACCAAGATTGGTGGAGTAGTGGATGGAGTGGAGGAGGGCTGTTGTAGGCTGCAAAGAGACATTGATAGGATGCACAGCTGGGCCTAAAAATGGCAGATGGAGTTTAACCCTGATAAGTGCGAGGTGATTCATTTTGATAGGATAAATTTGAATGCGGATTACAGGGTCGACGGCAGGGTTCTGAGGAATGTGGAGGAACAGAGAGATCTTGAGGTTCATGTCCACAGATCTCTGAAGGTTGTCACTCAAGTGGATAGAGCCGTGAAGAAGGCTTATAGTGTGTTAGCGTTTATTAACAGGGGGCTTGAGTTTAAGAGCCATGGGGTTATGCTGCAACTGTATATGACCCTGGTGAGACCACATTTGGAATATTGTGTGCAGTTCTGGTCACCACACTATAGGAAGGATGTGGAAGCATCGGGAAGCGTGCAAAGGAGATTTACCAGGATGCTGCCTGGTTTGGAGGGTAGGTTTATGAGGAAAGGTTGAGGGAGCTAGGGCTTTTCTCTTTGGAGCAGAGGAGGATGAGAGGCAATTTAATAGAGGTTTATAAGATGATGCGGGGGAGAGATAGAGTGGACATTCAGAGACTACTTCCTCGGGTTGATGTAGCTGTTACAAGGGGGCATAACTATAAGGTTCATGTGGGAGATATAGGAGGGATGTCCGAGGTAGGTTCTTTACTCAGAGAGTGGTTAGGGTGTGGAATGGACTGCCTGCTGTGATAGTGGAGTCGGACACTTTAGGAACTTTCAAGCGGTTATTGGATAGGTACATGGAGCACACCAGAATGACAGGGAGTGGGATAGCTTGATCTTGGTTTCGGACAAAGCTCGGCACAACATCGAGGGCCGAAGGACCTGTTCTGTGCTGTACTGTTCTATGTTTTATCAAAGCAGCTAAAGAACCCTCAACTGTACAGGAAGTAAATCCTTTTGGGGACTCTGTAATTTTAACAGAAATTGGATTGATTCTTACACTCAGTTATCCCAACCATTGAATGATCTTTTAAAAGGAAACAGAAAATCAAAGTATCTCAATTTAGAACAGAAGCAATCATTTCTAAATTGGAAAAAGGTCCTGTGTTCAGCACCAGCCTTAGGTATTCCAAACAACGGAAAACCTTTTGCCATGTTTGTTCATGAAAAAGATGGTTACATGACTGCAGTATTAGCTCAGGAACATGGTGATCTGTTAAGACCGGTTGGATACTATTCCCTGAAACTTGACAATGTGGCACTAGCATTTGGCAGATGTTTACGAGCCTTGGAAGCCACATGTTGAGCTGTAATGGCAACATCAGGGCTTGTCCTAGACCAAAAGTTAACCATTAAATGTCCACACTCAGTCCATTCTCTACTATCCATGAACAGAGTGTCACAAGTTACATCAGCTAGATGGACTAAGATGGACAGCAGTTTTGGAAGCTCTCAACCTATATTTTCACAGAGCCAGTCCTGTAAACCCGTCATCTTTGCTCTCGCTTCCCAAGGAACAAAGGCAGGGGTGGGAGAAGGGCATGACTGAGTGTAAATAATAGAGGAAATGGAAGAAGTACGCTTAGTCGAAGAAAAGCCACTACAGAACCCAGATTTCATCCTATTCACTGATGGTTCCTCTTTTATTGACAAGGATATTAGAAAAGCTGGGGCAGTCACAAGCCCATACCAAGTATTAGCTGAAGGAAGTTTGCCCCCAGATACATCAGCTCAGCAGGCCGAATTAAAGGCACTAACAGAAGCATGTCATATGACAAGAGATAAAACTGCTAACATCTATACTGACTCCAGATATGGTTTTGGAGTAGCACATTGTGGTAGTATGCATTAGGGGTCATGTGGGACTGTGAAGCCGTGATGCCATTGGCTGACAGATCCCGGGTCCTGGTTGGCTGTTGATCTCTAGCTCCGCCCTGAAGGCGGAGTATAAGAACCAGGAGTTCTCCCCGCAGCTCCAGTCTGTTGCTGAACTGCGGGGAACAAGTCACGCTTAATAAAGCCTCATCGACTTCATCTCTATTCGTCTCTCGTAAGTCATTGTGCGCTACAATTTATTAAGCATGCTTAAAGGACTATGGAGCTCAGGATCGCCCCAGAATGCCTGCGGATCAGCCCCCACGCAGTGAACTCAGCAGCAGTTTTTAAACACTGGCAGACTTGTTTCGAAGGCTACCTCCGAACGGCCCCCGGCCGGATCACAGAAGACCAGAAACTGCAGGTCCTGCATTCGAGGGTAAGCCCGGAAATTTACCCTCTCATAGAAGACGCAGAGGATTTCCAGACGGCGTTCGCAGCACTAAAGAGCGTCTACGTTCGCCCAGTAAACCAGGTCTACGCACGCTACCAACTCGCAACGAGACAGCAAAGTCCCGGAGAATCGCTAGACGAATTCTACGCCGCGCTGCTAATTTTGGGACGGGCCTGCAGCTGCCCGCCGGTAAACACGGCTGAACACACGGACATGTTAATTCGCGATGCGTTTGTGGCAGGTATGAACTCTCCCCAAATCCGCCAAAGACTGTTAGAAAAAGAGTCGCTAGGACTCTCAGAGGCACGGGCCCTTGCAGCTTCCCTAGATGTGGCCGCGCAAAACGCCCGCGCATACGGCCCCGATCGCGCGGCAGCCCCTTGGGCTCCGTGGACCCCCGTCGCGACAAACCCCCCCCTCACAGGCTTGCGCGGTTCAGACGCCAGGTCATCCCGGGGGGGCCCGCTGCTATTTCTGCGGGCAGGCGAAACACCCCCGGCAGCACTGCCCGGCCCGCGCACCGATTTGCAAGAGCTGCGGCAAAAAGGGCCATTTCGCGGCTGTATGCCGGTCCCGGGGGGTCGCCGCTGTCCCCGGAGAAGAAAGAGTCCAGCGCATCCCAAACGCTCCCCAACCCCCCCAGCGCCCCATGTGCGACCCGCAGGCGCCGCCATTTTGGGTCCCGGCCACCACGAGGGGAGGATGGGCGCTGCAATCTTGTGACCCCCCAGCCATGTACGATGCATGGGGCGGCCATTTTGTCCACCGGTGCCGCCATCTTGGGACCCCCCCAGCCATGTGCGATGCATGGGGGCGGCCATTTTGTCCACCCCGCCGCCATCTTGGACGGACCCCAGCATCGACGGCTCCACGGGGTTCGAAGAAGACGCTGAGACACTGCGACCACATCTGGCCTCGGTGACGCTGGACCAAGCACGGCCCCGGACGCTCCAGACGACGACAACAACGGTGCTGATCAACGGACACGAGACACCGTGCCTGACCGACTCCGGGAGCACCGAAAGTTTCATCCACCCCGACACGGTAAGACGCTGTTTCTTGACCATCCGCCCAAGTCTGCAAAAGATTTCCCAAGCTGCAGGATCCCACTCCGTACAGATCAAAGGGTTCTGCATAGTGACCCTAACGGTGCAAGGGAGGGAGTTTAAAAACTACAGGCTCTACGTCCTTCCCCAACTCTGCGCGCCCACATTACTGGGATTAGACTTCCAGTGCAACCTGCAGAGCCTAACATTCCAATTCGGTGGCCCAATACCCCCACTCACTATCTGCGGCCTCGCAACCCTCAAAGTTGAACCCCCATCCTTGTTTGCAAACGTCACCCCGGATTGCAAACCCGTCGCCACTAGGAGCAGACGGTACAGCGCCCAGGACCGGACATTTATTCGGTCCGAAGTCCAGCGGTTGCTGAAGGAAGGCATAAGCCAGGCCAGCAATAGTCCCTGGAGAGCACAGGTGGTAGTAGTAAAGACAGGGGAGAAGCAAAGGATGGTCATAGACTATAGCCAGACCATCAACAGGTACACACAGCTAGATGCGTACCCTCTCCCCCGCATATCCGACATGGTCAATCGGATTGCCCAATATAAGGTCTTCTCCACCGTGGACCTCAAGTCCGCCTACCACCAGCTCCCTATCCGCCCAAGTGACCGCAAGTACACAGCCTTCGAGGCAGATGGGCGACTATACCACTTCCTAAGGGTCCCATTTGGTGTCACAAACGGGGTCTCGGTCTTCCAACGGGAGATGGACCGAATGGTTCATCAACACGGGTTGCAGGCCACGTTCCCGTATCTCGACAACGTAACCATCTGCGGCCACGATCAGCAGGACCACGATGCCAACCTCCAAAAATTCCTCCAGACCGCTAAAGCCTTGAACCTCACATACAACGAGGACAAGTGAGTGTTTAGCACAAACCGGCTAGCCATCTTGGGATGTGAAGTGCGCAATGGGATAATAGGCCCCGACCCCGAACGCATGCGCCCCCTCATGGAATTTCCGCTCCCCCACTGCTCCAAAGCCCTGAAACGCTGCCTGGGGTTCTTTTCATATTATGCCCAGTGGGTCCCCCAGTACGCAGACAAGGCCCGCCCCCTAATACAGACCACTACCTTCCCCCTGTCGACAGAGGCTCGCCAGGCCTTCAGCCGCATCAAAGCGGATATCGCAAAGGCCACGATGCGCGCCATCGACGAGTCCCTCCCCTTCCAAGTCGAGAGCGACGCCTCCGACGTAGCTCTGGCGGCCACCCTTAACCAAGCGGGCAGACCCGTGGCCTTTTTCTCCCAAACCCTCCACGCCTCAGAAATCCGCCACTCCTCAGTGGAAAAGGAAGCCCAAGCCATAGTGGAAGCTGTGCGACATTGGAGGCATTACCTGGCCGGCAGGAGATTCACTCTCCTCACTGACCAACGGTTGGTAGCTTTCATGTTCGATAATGCACAGCGGGGCAAAATTAAAAATGACAAGATCTTAAGGTGGAGGATCGAGCTCTCCACCTTCAACTACGAGATCTTGTACCGTCCCGGAAAACTGAACGAGCCGTCCGATGCCCTATCCCGCGGCACATGTGCCAACGCACAAACAGACCGTCTCCAAACCCTCCACGAGGACCTCTGCCACCCGGGGGTCACTTGGTTCTACCATTTTATAAAGTCCCGCAACCTCCCCTACTCCGTGGAGGAGGTCCGTACAGTCACCAGGTACTGCCACATCTGCGCAGAGTGCAAACCGCACTTTTTTAGGCCGGATAGAGCGCACCTGATCAAGGCTTCCCGTCCCTTTGAACGCCTCGGTCTGGATTTCAAAGGGCCCCTCCCCTCCACCGACCGCAACACATACTTCCTGAACGTGGTGGACGAGTACTCTCGTTTCCCTTTCGCCATCCCCTGCCCCGACATGACAGCGGCCACAGTTATTAAAGCCCTTAGCACCATATTCACACTGTTCGGTTGCCCCGCATATATCCATAGCGACAGGGGGTCCTCCTTCATGAGTGACGAGCTGCGCCAGTTCCTGCTCAGCAAGGGTATAGCCTCGAGCAGGACGACCAGCTACAACCCCCGGGGGAACGGGCAAGTAGAGAGGGAGAACGGCACGGTCTGGAAGACCGTCCTACTGGCCCTACGGTACAGGGACCTCCCAGTTTCACGGTGGCAGGAGGTCCTCCCGGACGCTCTCCACTCCATCCGGTCGCTGCTGTGTACCACCACTAATCAAACGCCTCATGAGCGCCTCCTTGTCTTCCCCAGGAAGTCCTCCGGAACGTCGCTGCCGACCTGGCTGGCGGTCCCAGGACCCGTTGGTCGAGAGGGTTCACCTCCTCCACGCGAACCCGCAGTACGCCTACGTGGCGTACCCCGACGGCCGACAGGACACGGTCTCCCTGCGAGACCTGGCGCCCGCCGGCAACACACACACCCCCCCGACACCGATCACCCCCTCCCTGCCACCGGCGCACCCCGCGACCGCCCCCTTCCCGGGAGGATCGGTCCTCCTCCCATGTCCGACCAGGAGGGAAGCAGAAGCAGACACCGTAAAGCTCCCGGAGACGACAACGCTGGAACAAGCACCTGCACCACCACCGGGGCTGAGGCGATCGACAAGGAAGACCAGACCGACCGCTCGACTCGTGGCATCGGTGTAACACAAGAATGTTGTGGGACTATAACGAGAAGGTTCTGTTCCTCTTACGAATATTGTAAATAGTTCACAAACCCTGTACATAGCCCAGTGTAGGGCAAAGTGTAGGGCACTGTTATGACATGCAAAAAGTTTTTTTCCTCCCAGGACCAGCCTTGTAAACCCCTACCACCATGCGAAGCACCACCCCGCCGGGTTCATTTTTAACAAGGGGTGAATGTGGTAGTATGCATTAGGGGTCATGTGGGACTGTGAAGCTGTGATGCCATTGGCTGACAGATCCCGGGTCCTGGTTGGCTGTTGATCTCTAGCTCCGCCCTGAAGGCGGAGTATAAGAACCAGGAGTTCTCCCCGCAGCTCCAGTCTGTTGCTGAACTGCGGGGAACAAGTCACGCTTAATAAAGCCTCATCGACTTCATCTCTATTCGTCTCTCGTAAGTCATTGTGCGCTACACACATGATTTTGGCCATCTGTGTGGAAAAAGAAGATTTTTCACAATAGCAGGTACACCTATCCGAAATGGAAAGGAAGTACGGGATCTTCTAGAAGCTATGGCCTTACTAAAAGAAGTATCAGTTCTAAAATGTAAAGCCCATACTCATGAGGACACTATGGAAGCAAGAGGAAATGCTCTTGCGGACCAAGCAGCAAGGGAAGCTGCCTCCCTTTGTGCCTCTCAATGGCATCAGGAATCGAGTAACATTTACAAATTGGGAATAACCACCTTATTACATGATTTACGTGAAATGCAGGATGTTTGTACAATGGAAGAAAAATGGACATGGTTAAAATCAGGTATTCAACCGTATGAGTTCTCCCAGTGAGACAGAGAAGACAGCCAGAGTGAGACAGCAAAGAGTGAGTTTGGGAATTTGAATCGAGGTGGGAATTGAATTGAATTAAATTGAATCAGTAAGGCAGCTCCTTTTAAATTTCAGGAGTTTAAATTAATTTATATTAAGCTAGTATTGGGCATTGGTCAGTGTAGGTTAACAAGGGCTGCCCCACCCACTCACATAACTGGTTGGCAGTTAAGTGTCAGTCACTTTAATCTACTTTGATCTGAAAGCAGGTGGGGGAGGGGAGTCAATTCAGGACAGTTTAAAAAGAGCCACTTGCAAACTCACTCCCAGTGAGTTCTCCCAGTGAGACAGAGAAGACACAGCCAGAGTGAGACAGCAAAGAGTGAGTTTGGGAATTTGAATCGAGGTGGGAATTCGAAGCTGGGTGGGGAGGAAGTGTTTTTTTTATCCCTGGTAAGTGACTGGTAAGTAGTGTTTCTGTTTTTCTGTTTCTTTTCATTGGTATATATGTATTTTTTTTTTCTTCATTGTTTATTTATTTAGTTAAATTTTGGGGGGGGAAATTGAAATTGTTCAAGTTAACCGAAGGTTTAAGACATGGCAGGAGATCTCAGACCCGTGTCATGCTCCTCGTGTGCGATGTGGGAGCTCAGGGACACGTCCACTGTCCCTGACTCCTTCACGTGCAAGAAGTGTGTCCAGTTGCAGCTCCTGTTAGACCGCTTGACGGCTCTGGAGCTGCGGATGGACTCACTTTGGAGCGTCCGCGATGCTGAGGACGTCGTGGATAGCACGTTTAGCGAGTTGGTCACATCGCAGGTGAAATGTACTGAGGGAGATAGTAAATGGGTGACCAAAAGACAGAGCAAGAGTAGGAAGGCAGTGCAGGTGTCCTCTGCGGTCATCTCCCTGCAAAACAGATATACCGCTTTGGATACTGTTGAGGGAGATGGCTCACCAGGGGAAGGCGGCAGCAGCCAGGTTCATGGCACCGTGGCTGGCTCTGCTGCGCAGCTGGGCAGGAAGAAGAATGGCAGGGCTATAGTGATAGGGGACTCAATTGTAAGGGGAATAGACAGGCGGTTCCGCGGACGAAATCGAGACTCCAGGATGGTATGTTGCCTCCCTGGTGCAAGGGTCAAGGATGTCTCGGAGCGGCTGCAGGACATTCTGGGGGGGGAGGGTGAACAGCCAGCTGTCGTGGTGCAAGTAGGCACCAACGATATAGGTAAAAAACGGGACGAAGTCCTACAAGCTGAATTTAGGGAGCTAGGAGTTAAACTAAAAAGTAGGACCTCAAAGGTAGTAATCTCAGGATTGCTACCAGTGCCACGAGCTAGTCAGAGTAGGAATGTCAGGATAGAGAGGATGAATACATGGCTCGCGAGATGGTGCAAGAGGGAGGGATTTAAATTCCTGGGACATTGGAACCGGTTCTGGGGGAGGTGGGACAAGTACAAACCGGACGGTCTGCACCTGGGCAGGACTGGAACCGATGTCCTAGGGGGGGTGTTTGCTAGAGCTGTTGGGGAGAGTTTAAACTAATGTGGCAGGGGGATGGGAACCGATGCAGGAAGTTGGAAGGGAGTAAAACAGGGACAAAAATAAAAGGCAGTAAGGGGGAAAGTGTAAGGCAGAGAAGCCATAGTCAAAAATCAAAAAGGGCGACAGTACAAGGTACAGTGACTGAGGGGAGCTCAGTGAATAGGACCAGGAATACTAAAAGAAATAAAACGGGAAGTGAAAACATTAATGGTAAGCGATGCGGCAGGTTGTTACAGGAAGATGTGGGTTCGACGACAAGGAAAATTAGGAGAAAGGTTAAGATGAAATACAACTTAGGAGAGGTTACTGATCGAGTTGTTAAGATTAAGAACAGAGGTAAAAAAGCCAACATAAGTGTACTTTACCTGAATGCTCGTAGTATTCGGAATAAGGTAAATGAGTTGATGGCGCAAATCATCGTGAATGACTATGATTTAGTGGCCATTACTGAAACAAGGTTAAAGGATGGTCACGACTGGGAGTTAAATATCCGAGGGTATCAAACTTTTCGGAAGGACAGAGTGGATGGTAAGGGAGGTGGTGTAGCTCTGTTATTTAAGGATGACATCCGGGCAACAGTAAGGGATGACATCGGTGCTATGGAGGATAAGGTTGAATCCATTTGGGTGGAAATCAGGAATAGTAAGGCGAAAAAGTCACTGATAGGAGTAATCTATAGGCCACCAAATAGTAACATTATGGTGGGGCAGGCTATAAACAAAGAAATAACAGATGCATGTAGAAATGGTACAGCAGTTATCATGGGGGATTTTAATCTACATGTTGATTGGTTTAACCAGGTCGGTCAAGGCAGCCTTGAGGAGGAGTTTATAGAATGTATCCGCGATAGTTTCTTCGAACAGTATGTAATGGAACCTACGAGGGAACAAGCGGTCCTAGATCTGGTCCTGTGTAATGAGACAGGATTGATTCAGGATCTCATAGTTAGGGATCCTCTCGGAAGGAGCAATCACAATATGGTGGAATTTAAAATACAGATGGAGGGTGAGAAGGTAAAATCAAGCACTAGTGTTTTGTGCTTAAACAAAGGAGATTACAATGGGATGAGAGAAGAACTAGCTAAGGTAGACTGGGAGCAAAGACTTTATGGTGAAACAGTTGAGGAACAGTGGAGAATCTTCGAAGTGATTTTTCACAGTGCCCAGCAAAGGTTTATACCAACAAAAAGGAAGGACGGTAAAAAGAGGGAAAATCGACCGTGGATATCTAAGGAAATAAGGGAGAGTATCAAATTGAAGGAAAAAACATACAAAGTAGCAAAGATCAGTGGGAGACTAGAGGACTGGGAAATCTTTAGGGGGCAACAGAAAGCTACTAAAAAAGCTATAAAGAAGAGTAAGATAGATTATGAGAGTAAACTTGCTCAGAATATAAAAACAGATAGTAAAAGTTTCTACAAATACATAAAACAAAAAAGAGTGGCTAAGGTAAATATTGGTCCTTTAGAGGATGAGAAGGGAGATTTAATAATGGGAGATGAGGAAATGGCTGAGGAACTGAACAGGTTTTTTGGGTCGGTCTTCACAGTGGAAGACACAAATAACATGCCAGTGACTGATGGAAATGAGGCTATGACAGGTGAGGACCTTGAGAGGATTGTTATCACCAAGGAGGTAGTGATGGGCAAGCTAATGGGGCTAAAGGTAGACAAGCCTCCTGGCCCTGATGGAATGCATCCCAGTGTGCTAAAAGAGATGGCTAGGGAAATTGCAAATGCACTAGTGATAATTTACCAAAATTCACTAGACTCTGGGGTGGTCCTGGCGGATTGGAAATTAGCAAACGTGACACCACTGTTTAAAAAAGGAGGTAGACAGAAAGTGGGTAATTATAGGCCAGTGAGCTTAACTTCGGTAGTAGGGAAGATGCTGGAATCTATCATCAAGGAAGAAATAGCGAGGCATCTGGATGGAAATTGTCCCATTGGACAGACGCAGCATGGGTTCATAAAGGGCAGGTCGTGCCTAACTAATTTAGTGGAATTTTTTGAGGACATTACCAGTGCGGTAGATAACGGGGAGCCAATGGATGTGGTATATCTGGATTTCCAGAAAGCCTTTGACAAGGTGCCACACAAAAGGTTGTTGCATAAGATAAAGATGCATGGCATTAAGGGGAAAGTAGGAGCATGGATAGAGGATTGGTTAATTAATAGAAAGCAAAGAGTGGGGATTAATGGGTGTTTCTCTAGTTGGCAATCAGTAGCTAGTGGTGTCCCTCAGGGATCAGTGTTGGGCCCACAACTGTTCACAATTTATATAGATGATTTGGAGTTGGGGACCAAGGGCAATGTGTCCAAGTTTGCAGACGACACTAAGATAAGTGGTAAAGCAAAAAGTGCAGAGGATACTGGAAGTCTGCAGAGGGATTTGGACAGGCTAAGTGAATGGGCTAGGGTCTGGCAGATGGAATACAATGTTGACAAATGTGAGGTTATCCATTTTGGTAAGAATAACGGCAAAAGGGATTATTATTTAAATGATAAAATATTAAAACATGCTGCTGTGCAGAGAGACCTGGGTGTGCTCGTGCATGAGTCGCAGAAAGTTGGTTTTCAGGTGCAACAGGTGATTAAGAAGGCAAATGGAATTTTGTCCTTCATTGCTAGAGGGATGGAGTTTAAGACTAGGGAGGTTATGCTGCAATTGTGTAAGGTGTTAGTGAGGCCACACCTGGAGTATTGTGTTCAGTTTTGGTCTCCTTACTTGAGAAAGGACGTACTGGCACTGGAGGGTGTGCAGAGGAGATTCACTAGGTTAATCCCAGAGCTGAAGGGGTTGGATTACGAGGAGAGGTTGAGTAGACTGGGACTGTACTCGTTGGAATTTAGAAGGATGAGGGGGGTCTTATAGAAACATATAAATTTATGAAGGAAATCGATAGGATCGATGCGGGCAGGTTGTTTCCACTGCCGGGTGAAAGCAGAACTAGGGGGCACAGCCTCAAAATAAGGGGAAGTAGATTTAGGACTGAGTTTAGGAGGAACTTCTTCACCCAAAGGGTTGTGAATCTATGGAATTCCTTGCCCAGTGAAGCAGTAGAGGCTCCTTCATTAAATGTTTTTAAGATAAAGATAGATAGTTTTTTGAAGAATAAAGGGATTAAGGGTTATGGTGTTCGGGCCGGAAAGTGGAGCTGAGTCCACAAAAGATCAGCCATGATCTCATTGAATGGCGGAGCAGGCTCGAGGGGCCAGATGGCCTACTCCTGCTCCTAGTTCTTATGTTCTTATGTTCTTATGATGATGGAATTTGGAGAGAAGTTCAAACTTGTAAACCCCAGAACAAACCGTTATCTTACCCTGAGACCGACCACGAAATGCTGCTGTCCCTGATCCAAAAGCTTCTCATGGCAGTTTTAATAGTCTGCGAGATTTCTAAACAAGAAAAGTCTGTTCAGTTAAGCGACGAGCCTATTGGCAAACAAAGTGTAATACAACTTAACCCATTAAGCACCAAACAGCTTGGAGTTGCTTTTGTCACTGTTTTAAAAACAGAACTGTCTGCAGCTTTAAACTTGATCCTACCCACACCTCAGTCCGAAACCTCAACTGCTAACAAAGGCACGTTAATCGTTGCCTCTCCTCCTCCGGTAACGACAAATCCAACCCTTGCACTCACTTAAAAAAAAAAAATTCCAGAAGATTCCTTTCTCGTGTTGAGGGTGGCCA
Source organism: Scyliorhinus torazame (assembly GCF_047496885.1). Classification (NCBI taxonomy): domain Eukaryota; kingdom Metazoa; phylum Chordata; class Chondrichthyes; order Carcharhiniformes; family Scyliorhinidae; genus Scyliorhinus; species Scyliorhinus torazame. The sequence goes on along the minus strand of NC_092711.1, from coordinate 210,433,133 downwards.
TTTTGCGAGTTTCAGATTTCATGGTTGCAGACTGGTCTACGATGAAGGCCAGCTTCCTGGCTACAGGGAGAAGCCCTAAGTCACGTATTGCTAAAAAGGTGCCAAGAACTGTTAGCTTGAGAAAACTGTCATTATTTTGAATGTTGCTTTATTAATTTTAAGTAATTAACATATCTTGTTAGCTGTGCTTCCTTTAGCAGCCGGCGAATTTATTTACAGAAAACCACGATTCAGCGCAAGATTAGTTCAGTCATATATTCAAAAAGTTATTGTGTTTGATATTTTAAAATAAATGTTTAAAGTTAGCCTGGTAATTAAAACTTCAGACAATGTGGAAGCTATTTAAAAAAAAACACACAACTCTGATTAAAAGCAAATCTATATTCCAAGAGAACACATCGTTCTAAGACATTTGATAATGGGAATTTGGCAGCAATCCAACTTTTACTCCCAGTCCATTTGAGTAACATATATGAAAAACGCTTAGAGATGCAAATGGCATCATTCCAAGTTATCCACCCACCATACGCCTTTTTTGTCTCTGCAGTAAAATTAACCCTTTCAACAAGCTTTTGTGTATAATCCAGAAGATGTCAAAGACTTAGCAATTCACATCCAATACAAAGTTTAAAAAAAACTTGACCAACCCTTTGATTACACTTATTGGGGTTGACTTTCCAATTGGTTAGGTGGCACAGGAATTAACATCATTAAGGGACTTTTCCTCTTTTGCATATTTGGACTTATCATTTACGTACTAATGCTGCTGATCCGATACTTTCGCTAATGCATGCCTACCCATAGTGCCCCATCAATCCACATGGTTCATATTTATTCATGTGCACCACTGGCCAATAACATCAAAATGGAAAGGTTTTGTTGAACTATTATTTACTGCATTATTATTCAATTATTAGTGAATTATTGTTAATAATTTATTACTAAATCACATAATCAACTTTGATAATCACTTTAACATTTATTACCAAATCATATACTCAATGTTTTACTGTCTAATCATTTTATTTGTATACTTGAAATTATTATTTGACTGTATTATTAACATATTGTATAATGTATTAATACTGAATCAATAGTATCACATTTGATTAATTTATTAATTGTTATTCTTTGAGAATTATAATAATTGTTGCTGAAATGCTTGTAATGCAATGCTTATCCATTCTATTGTTTAAAACTGCAATGACAATATGAATGAGTTATTCTTTGCGCGTTTACCTATCCTATTGCATGAATAATGTCTTTTATCTTATTGTGATAATATCTCACTTATTCTTTCGATTTATCAAAAGGGCCGACTGTAGAAGCCAGCTATTTTCTATTGGTAAAAGATAGCTATTTAGCATTAAGCCCCTAATCTATTTAAATACCATTTTAAAACTCACTCATAACCTCAGGTAATTTCAAAACACACATTCAGCATTTCAAAACATAGCTTCAACAGAACACGGAAACAGATAGATTAAAAGAGCATTCTTATTCAGCTAACAAATACATTTGCAAGATAAAGGGACCAAGGACAGGGCAGACTCCGTGACAACAGGGCAGGAACCTAAAGGCACTATTGTCCTCAGCAAGAATCCAGTTCAGGCAGCTTGCGATAAGGAGGCTGAATTGCATTCCATAAGCTCATACAAGAATACATTTTAGGTTAATGGTGCCTATTATTGAGTGACAACTAACCCTCAAATCAAACTCATTTGATGTTAATCCAAACCAATTAGAATTACATTGGGGTGTAGATAGATGGCTAAAGTCTGATATGATTTGGGATAACCGTGCTGGATTTTCGACCATCTCTCTCTCTCTTTCATGAATCATCTATACTTTGACTTCTATTCGCTATCTTCCTGTCTTTCATATTTCATTTTCAGATTTTGACTTTTAACATTATTGCGAGATGTTTGCCTAAGCAAGAAAATCATTTCTGTGATTGTTTGAAAGTTCAATTGCCTACAAATTGCCTTTCTGTGAGTCCTATGCTGGCTGGACATATTAGAGAATAAGACTTTTCAATGACTCTCAATTGTATTCAACAGAGGCAAATAAAATAGATTTTATTTGCACCTGAGAAGTTTTAACTTGAATTTTTACTGAGTTTTAGTGATCGCAAAGTGTTGCTAAGACCGGATGGTAGATCTAACAGGTTTGGAGGCCCTACAAGTTTGTGCACATCAGAATAACAATAGGATTTTGTTCCATTATTTACAAAAAACATCAACTAATGCTTTCACATCCCAGGAGGGGCCAGAAGTTGCAAACGGTTAGGAGCATCTGTACAATCAGGTTTCTTTCTGTATCTTTCCCCTTTGTGTTGTTCCAAGTATGGGCCCCAATCCGGAGCTGACGTACAAGCGGCAGAAATTTTCTGTTGGAAGAAAAATGAAATATTTAAAATTACTGTTAGATTTTTACTTGCTTTTAAATTCCAAATAGACACTTCCGGTGGTGGCCATGAGCTGAGCAGTCGTACAAAATGTGGCTCTCGTATGAAATCCTCAATTGTGACCTTTTAACTCCAGCAGACGGACACCAAACATATCCACAACCCCCCCCCAGCCTATTACCCACCAACCACATTGACAAGACATAGGAAAGAAAGAGCCAACCGCCCAGCAGGAAAGCCAGCAAGGATGAGGGGAGTGAAGCCTCAGCCTCCGAGGCAGCAGCCACGCGAGGCAGCATGAAACCGGGAAGGGCCGGCCCCACAGAGTTCTTGGCGCAAACCTAAGGGCTGATGGACAAACACATGGTTTCATCACCTCTGAGTGAGCTCCAAAGGCACAGGGAGGAGCTGAAGGAAGACTTTGTGGCAGCAGAACACAGAACATACAGTGCAGAAGGAGGCCATTCGGCCCATCGAGTCTGCACTGACCCACTTAAGCCCTCACTTCCACCCTATCCCCGTAACCCAATAACCCCTCCTAACTTTTTTGGACACTAAGGGCAATTTATCATGGCCAATGAACCTAACCTGCACGTATTTGGACTGCGGGAGGAAACCGGAGCACCCGGAGGAAACCCACGCAGGCACGAGGAAAACGTGCAGACTCCGCACAGACAGTGACCCAGCGGGGAATCGAACCTGGGACCCTGGCACTGTGAAGCCACAGTGCTATCCACTTGTGCTACTATGCTGCCCGTAATGGTGTTCGCTCATTATCACACATTGAGCAATGGGAAAAGACTCACAGCCAACAATTTGTCACCACTGAGGTGTCACAACTGTGACAGCCACGTCATCCAAACACATTGCAACACTCATGGACACTCTTCTCATTCACTCTCAGGACAGAGGAGTGAAGAACTGAGGCAGAAGGAACTAATCAGCAAGGAACAGGCATTTCTCAACACCTAACCATAATGGAGGAGACAATGCGGCCATCTTGAGGACAGCCTTTGCTGAGCCAATAAATGAGGGTGGGAATGACAACATTGATAGTGACGGTGTCCTCATACCTAATCCCCCTTCTCACATCCCACTTCGTCCTCATCTCACAGTCTCTTCTGATTTACAAGCTGCAGATGGTGTAAGCATGCATCTCCTGCTTCCCCACACCCCTCAACACAACCTTATCCTGTGGTTTCCCTCCTTTAAATAGCCAAAAGCTGCCTCCTGGCCAGGCCGTGATAGAACAGCATGAAGGGAATGAAGTCAGAGCCACCATGTTCTCAATTTCACACTCAGCCACCAGCTGTAATCCTGATGTTTGTGTGTAGATTAGAGGAGGCAACTCCACCTGGTGAGTCACTGGGCACAAGTGTACTGCACAGGCAGGGTGCAGGGATAACATAGAAACAGACTCACTGGGAAGTGAGGTCACACATGGGTTCTGCTCCATAGAATGAGCACTTAAATGGGACACTCGATAAAATAACCCTGATGACTATACACAAGGAAATACTTTGTGCATTGGGAAGCCCAGCAAAATCTCCGTGGTCAAAGTAAAGGAGTACAGAGGAGTCCAGCACCAGTTTAACACAGAACTTTGCACAGATTTGGAGCCCATTCTTTCCACATGGAACTGATGGCCAAATCTGTTTTCACACTTGTGGACACAACGCTGATGCAGAATCCCATTACAGCCCATACAGTTTCCCCCAAAATTAGATTGCAGTCATGTTCGGTTAGCCTGCTGTGACACCAGTTCAGATTGCTGCCGTCATGGCTACAGGGACCAGTGGTCAAAGTAGTTTCCAGGTCTCACAGCAGTCCGGTAATCTATCCTCCAGCAGAATACAAGGATTGCTGAGGGGCCTCCCTGTTTCAGTGGCAGTAGCTTCATGAAGCACAAGCCTCTCTCAGGATGAGAGTATTTGTGTTCCCATCTCTGCCACTTTGCCAGTGCTCCTGCTGTCACCTGTCACCAGACAATTCAGACTGCTGCTACACATGTCAATGTGGGTCTGTCCAAATATGGACCCTCAATGTCTAGAACTGCTTGTGGTCACCATCCAAGACCATCTGCAATCTTCCCTAGTGAATGTCAGCAGCCATGTTGCAGATACTGGGCGAACACTGTGTAGGAGACAAAGTCAGGTAAAGACACCCTCAAGCCAGGCACTGAGGGAATGTACAAAGGTGATTATTTCATTTCTGTTTGCATAATTTGATTAGCTATCGGAGAGAGATTTTCATGAAATTGTTTGATGGATGGCTTTAATTGTAATAAGGGGCAAAATTCTCCGGTATCGGCACGATGTCCACCGACCGGCGCCAAAAACGGCGCAAATCAGTCCGGCATCACGCCGCCCCAAAGGTGCGGAATCCTCCGCCCCTTGACCGGCCGAGTCCTAACCTTGAGGGGCTAGGCCCGCGCCGGACTGATTTTCGCCCCGCCAGCTGGCGGAAGTGCCCTGCCAGCTGGCGAGGAAATGACATTGCCGGGCGGTGCATGCGCGGGAGCGTTAGCGGCCGCTCACGGCATCACCACGCATGCGCTGTGGAGGGAGTCTCTTCCGCCTCTGCCATGGTGGAGACCGTGGCGAAGGCAGAAGGAAAAGAGTGCCCCCACGGCACAGGCCCGCCCGCGGATCGGTGGGCCCCGATCGTGGGCCAGGCCACCGTGGGGGCAACCCCCGGGGCCAGATTGCCCCGCGCCCCCCCCAGGACCCCGGAGCCCGCCCGCGCCGCTTTGTCCTGCCGGTAAGGGAGGTGGTTTAATCCACGCCGGTGGGACAGGCATTCTAGCAGCAGGACTTCGGCCCATCTGGGCCGGAGAATCGCGGGGGGGGAGCCCGCCAACCAGCGCGGTGCCATTCCCGCCCCCGCCGAATCTCCGGTGCCGGAGAATTCGGCAACCGGCGGGGGCGGGATTCACGCCAGCCCCCGGCGATTCTCCGACCCGGCGGGGGCTCGGAGAATCTCGCCCCATGTCACCAAGTGATACTGGGATACTGAGATTGAGGGGAGGGGGCAGTGGGGGGGGGGGGGGGCGGTCTCAGTAACAGTGGATCCATGGTGGTAAAGCAAAGTAAAGCAAAGCAAAAAAAATGCAGAGTGCTTTGAGGAAGGAACAAGGAGGGTAGACAAAGGAGAGCCAGTGGACGTGATTTATTTAGATTTACAGAAGGCCTTTGACAAGGTGTCACAAAGGAGATTGTTAAATAAGTTAAGAGCCCATGGTGTTAAGGGTAAGATCCTGGCATGGATAGAGGATTAGCTGACTGGTAGAAGGCAGAGTGGGGATAAAGGGGTCTTTTTCAGAATGGCAGCCGGTGACTAGTGGTGTGCCTCAGGGGTCAGTGCTGGGACAACAACATTTCACAGTATACATTAACGACCTAGAAGAAGGAACTGAAGGCACTGTTGCTACGTTTGCAGATGATACAAAGATATGTAGAGGGACAGGTAGTATTGAGAAAGCAGGGGGATGCAGAAGGACTTGGGCAGACTAGGAGAGTGGGCAAAGAAGTGGCAGATGGAATACAATGTGGAAAAATGTGAGATGATGCACTTTGGAGGGAGGAATGGAGGCACAGACTATTTTCTAAATGGGGAAATGCTTAGGAAATCAGAAGCACAAAGGGATTTGAGAGTCCTTGTTCAAGATTGTCTTAAGGTTAACGTGCAGGTTCAGTCGGCAGTTAGGATGGCAATGTTAGCATTCATGTCGAGAGGGCTAAAATACAAGAGCAGGGATGTACTTCTGAGACTATATAAAGCTCTGGTCAGACCTTATTTGGAATATTGTGAGCAGTTTTGGGACTGTATCGAAGGAAGGATGTGCTGGGCTTGGAAAGAGTCCAGAGGAGGTTCACAAGAATGATCCCTGGAATGAAGAGCTTGTCATATGAGGAACGGTTGAGGACTCTGCGTCTGAACTCGTTGGTGTTTAGAAGGATGAAGGGGATCTTATTGAAATTTACAGAATACCGCGCGGCCTGGATAGAGTGGACGTGGAGAGGACTTTTCCCCTTGTAGGAAAAACTAGAACCATAGGACACAATCTCAGACTAAAGGGATGATTCTTTAAAACAGAGATGAGGAGGAATTTCTTCAGCCAGAGGCTGGTGAATCTGTGGAACTCTTTGCCGCAGAAAGCTGCGGAGGCCAAATCACTGAGTGTCTTAAAAACAGACATACATAGGTTCTTCATAAATAAGGGGATCACGGGTTATGGGGAGAAGGTAGGAGAATGGGGATGAAGAAAATATCAGCCATGATTGAATGGCGGAGCAGATTCGATGGGCCGAGTGCCCTAATTCTGATCTTATCTCCTACTCCTCCTCAGGAAGCTTCTGCATTCTTGTTAGTAATGACTGTTCCCTCATGATAATGATATGGATGGTCCAGCAGATCACTTTGAGCTTGGACAATTGCTCCAATGTATATTTTTGAATTTCACCCAGAGAGTTCCAGGCATCAAAAGTGTTACTTAATAACATGTGGACACTTCCACGGTGTTTCTGGGGGTTCCACAGCTCACAGTATAAACACAACATCCTGGTATTGTTGCCCTCAGCAGTGTGCTGGGAGAGTGTTCATGATCCATATGTACGTGGGTTAACCTTTGTCTCCGAGGGTTGTCCTCTGTGCCCAAAGACAGTGTAAACAACTGACTGACTCAGAATGAAGGCATCATGGCTGCTGCCAGGGTAATGGGCATTCACCATGAGGATTCTGTGTGCCTGGTTACGTGATGGTAGCCTATGTGGTTTCTGTCCCTCTTCTCCTTGACATAGGTAGGCTTGTATTTGATGGTGCCGTGCGCCATCTCGACTCCTAGTGCCCTGGCAAAGCCAGATGTGCTCTAACCCTGCCTCTCTGCTGAGGAAGGGAACAAGGCATGACATGGCCTCCAACACCTTCCAGAGCATTGATGGATATGCACTGGGACATTTGGAAATGTTGACCACTTCTGCGGGGAAAGATCCAAACCCATAAAACTCTAATGTGACCTGTATGGACAGTGGCAGTGTCATCCTCACCCTAGTCTCAGATTCTGGGCTGGATTGTCGGAGGTGGCACAGCTCTGTAATATACTCGTTGTTGAACCAGTGTCACCTCAGATAATATTCTTGTGTCGTGTGGATGTAGAAATGGATTTGAAAAATTGGTATTGGGTCTTCTGTGTAGAACCCAACTTCTTCTCCTCCTCCCTCTTTGGATAGTTTCCCGTCTCTGTAACCTTCACTCCATTTGCTGGTCATGTTTCAGACCCAGAAACACCACAGCCAGAACCCCAAACCTCTTGCAGAATTGCGTCACTAAATTGTGTTGCTTCCCTGAAAATATCCAGCACACTCACTAAGACACCTCCAACCATGATCCTCAGGATGTCCAGCACCTTCACCTGAACAGAAGTGAGTCAAAAGCATCTCAGTGCAAGTTGGTACCTAAATAATACTAATGGAGGTGCCTTGTTCAGTGATGACTAATTATTGCAGTATAATATTGTGGCATGTAAAGGATTAACATGGGACTGAGTACAGTACTGGCCACACAGTGCTGTCAGAGAACACATGACCCACAGCTATGTGTCAATTTAGTGTTGGACAGAAACAAGCATGGAGACAGTTCCAAGTCTCGACTTTTACTGTACCTATGTATCTTGTTTCGAATCATTAATAAATACTACTGAATTATCTGAGACTGTGAATATCTTAAAAAGACCTACAAATTAAACTCAACATCTAGCACTGGGGTTCAGTTCACATGAGCCGAGAAAGTTAGTGAAATGAGGGTTGAATCATTCAGACTGACTGCTTAACATCATAAGAGGTCCTCTTTTAATACTGTGGCACACACATGGCACACACTTCACAGCAAGGGGTACCCTGCATCCACATTGGAAATAACCAACACACAACAGCATAATTTTAGGCCTTTGAGGTTTCTGTAACACTTGGGTGGAATTCTCCCCAAATCTTCTAACTTTGGTCTCCGGTGGGAAACGAGGTGCAATTTCCGCCTGGTGGATCAGTGCAATTCTGATCGCAATGCACCGGCGCTTAGAATTTTTTTTTTGAACGCGGAGTGATTCAAGCCTCAGAGGTCAGGTTGGCATTTTTAAAGGATGTCCAAAGCTCAGAATAACCCATCGGACACCTGCCCCCCCCTTCTCACTGGCATGATTCCCACCTTAATAGCTGGTAAGTGCCCTCCAATCGCTGGCAAGGCCTCCCCCCAAATTGAGCAACACCCCACTATGGGTGTGCCAAAGGCTTCCCTGCTTCAAGGCCCCCATTCAGGCCCCTCCCTCCTTCAGATCCCCATTCCCCCTTCAGGCCCAACCCCTTGGCACTGCTAGGTTGACACTGCCAGAGTGCCAAGAGAAGTGCCACCGGATGTCAGGGAGAAGCACTCAGACAAAGCACCTGACCTTTCTAGGAAGGACATCAGAACAGAGGAAACACCAGCTGAAAAAAAGCGGTCAGATGGAACACTTGCTCTTTCTCGGAAGCAATTTAGAGCAAATAAACAGCCTCTTCAAAATTTGTGGTTAGAAACAACACCTGCACAAAAGAAGAAGCACTTCAGAGTTAATGCACCATGAAGAGCGATAAAATAAATTATGCTTTCCCCCCTTTACAATAGCCTGCACCTATCAATTTGCAATTTGGCAGCTTGCAAAACGAAATTGACCTTGAAATTGAATGTAAGCAATGTAGTTCAAAGCTTTTAGGCTTCTCAGCAAGCCCAGTGGCTTTAAATAGTTAAAAGGTAATGACATTGTTATGTGGGGTGTTCTTTCAAAGGGCAGCTGCAGACTCGATGGGCCATATGGCCTCCTTCTGCACTGTAAATTCTATGATTCTACCTCCTAGGATTTCTGATTGACATTATTTTAATAACATTATTAAATTCAGATTCAATTAACAGCAGCATGAAAGGTTTATTCAAAAATCAGCATGAAGTCCAATATGTAATGTTTCCAATATTCTGAGAACTGGAAGATATTGACCGGAATTCTCTGACCGGGCCCCCGGTTGGGATTTGTCGGTCTCGCTGCAGTGAATGGAGTTTTGACTGAGTGCCAACTTCTCTGTTCTCACTGGCAGCAGTGGCGAGCGAGCGAGGTTGGAGAATCTCGACCATAGTGAAAATTGTGAGATCTTCAGGTATTCTGCTCCATATCTTTAAAAAATTTCCGTACCTGACACAAGGTGGAGCCCTCAGCTTGGACAACTCTCGCCATGGCGACAATGGGGATCCACATAATACAGAAAATGATCATGCACCAGCCAAGTGCTATTGCCCAGCCTGGGTACTCAACAGATCCATATGTTGGTGGAGTGAATGCTGTTATTGACCATGCCCAAATTGCCTGTTTAAAATGATTTCACAAAAGAAGACAAGAAACAGAATGAGATCGATTTTCTCCAACTTGATTATTTCCCGTTTCAGTCACTAAAAGGTTACAATTACATAGAATGACCGACACAAAAACTGACCATTCAATCCAACAACTCTTTGCTGATCTTTAAGCTCCAATTGCTCTTAATCTACCCTCTCAGCAATCGGAAATCGGAAGTCTTAGTTCATTTTGACCCTAATTTTAAAATACAACTTGCAGCCATCTCTCATATAATGCCAAATGGAGATGAAAGACCAGTAGCTTTCGCTTCGAGAACATTGACACGCGCTGAACAGAATTATGCTCATTTGGAAAAGGAAACATTGAGTATAGATTTTGAAATCAAACAATTTCATTGTCGTGATATGCATCACTGTATATACACAAGGGGTGAATGTAAATACACTACAACTAAGTAACCACTAGAGGGAGCACCAGAGGTGTCATGACATGCAGACACGCAACCAATGGGTCATTAGACCAGAACACAACCAATGGGTAATCAGGACACCCAGAGGTGGTATTACCACAAGAGGGCACTACATGACCCATATAAAAAGGACAGGGCACAAAGGCTCTGCCTCTTCCACTGGCAGAAACCAAGAGAGCAAGACAGGGTTGATTATCAGCAACATCACACCCTAGCACAGGGTCAAGAGCAAGCTTGTATAGTTAGCAGAATAGACTGAGTTACTGGAGGCAGATTAGTGGCATGTCAAACTCATTTAAGTGCATTGTTAATCGTTCAATAAATACGTTAAACTTATCTCCGAGTCTGGAGCATCTTTCAGCAGAGCCTACATCAAGTGGCAGCTTATGTTACTAGCAATTTCAGTTCTTCTAATTTTCTTATCAAGCTTCTCCTTAAACATATTGTGGGAAACCATTGTAGTATATAATATGTGTATTGTGGTAAACGGCTACTGTATTACATGTAATGTGGTAAACCACTGCCCAATGGCTCCGCCTCCCCTCGGTATAAAGGTGGCTGGTCTCCGTTCTCCTTCTCATCAGGGACGCCCCCTCGTATACGGAGGCGATAATGCTGCTGAAGGGACAATATGTAAAGTCTGTAAACGAGGTGTATGTTAGGCACCTTCTTGCCACGAGGCGACAACGCCCTGGGGAATCACTCGCCGAATTCCTGCGTGCCTTGCGGATACTCGGCCGGAACTGTGCTTGCCAGGCGGTATCGGCTACCCAACACGGAGCTGTTGATCAGAGATGCCTATGTCGCAGGCATGAAATCGAACAACATCGGCCAGCGCTTGCTAGAAGGGGGTACGCTCGCCCTCCCAGGGACAGTGCAGATCTCAAATTCGCTGGAGATGGCCTTCCAGAACATGGAGGCCTACACCTCCGACCACGCGGCACCCTCGTGAACCTCGTGGGTGCCGCCATCAACCGACTCGGGTGCGGCACAAGCCTGTGCCGCGCAGCAGCCCACCAACGCCGGAAGCCCGAAGTGCTACTTTTGCGGCCAGGGTAAGCATCCCAGACAACGCTGCCCTGCACGGAACGCGACTTGCAACAGGTGTGGGAGGAAGGGCCACTATGCGAAAGCCTGCCAGGCCCGATCTCTCCCTAAAAGCCCTAGGCCCAGCAGCGCTGCCTGCTACCTGTCGGGGCCGCCCCCAGCTGCCGCGCCACCCGACATGTGCGACCCGTGGATGCCACCATCTTCGTCGCCATCTTCGATTTCGCCCGCCATGCGCAACCCATGGGGGCCGCCATCTTTGACGCCATCATGTACTCCACCCACCACGCGCGACCCATGGGGACCCCATCTCCGATGCCACCTGCCACGCACGACCCATGGGGTCCGCCATCTTGGGGCCACTCCGCAGCCTCCCGGGAGCCCTGCTCACCCGGTAGTACGCTGGCCGCCGCCACCTCCGACCAGCCTACCCATCACCTTCCGAAGCTCGCCTCCATCACGCCCGGCCTCATCACCTCACAAAACCTACGATGACCGTCCGGATCAATTGGCACGAGACGGCCTGGCTTTTAGACTCCCGGAGCACAGACAGCTTCATACACCCAGATACGGTAAGGCGCTGCTCCTTCCCAATTTTACCCTCGACCCAAAAAATCTCCCTGGCTTCCGGATCACATTCAGTAGAAATCCGGGGGTACTGTGTCACGACCCTTACTGTACAAGGCATAGAGTACACTAACTTTAATCTCTACGTCCTGCCCCATCTCTGCGCTGCCCTATTACTGGGGCTCGACTTCCAGTGCCAGCTCCAAAGCCTCACTTTTAAGTTCGGTGGACCCCTGCCCCCCCCTCACCATCTGTAGCCTCACGACCCTGAAGGTCGCCCCACTCTCGCTTTTCGCTAACCTCACCCCGGACTGTAAGCCCGTCGCTACTAGGAGCAGATGATATAGTGGCCGGGACAGGGCCTTTATCAGGTCGGAGGTCCAGCGACTCCTACGAGAGGGGGTCATTGAGGCTAGTACCAGCCCCTGGAGAGCTCAAGTGGTGGTCGACAAGACTGGGGAGAAGCACCGGATGGTCATCGACTACAGTCAGACCATCAACCGGTGCATGCAGCTCGATGAGTACCCCCTCCCCTGCATATCTGACATGGTCAACCAGATTGTGCAGTATCGACTCTTCTCCACAGTTGACTTGAAGTCCGCGTACCACCAGCTCCCGGAGGTCCACCAATACACTGCCTTCGGGGCAGATGGCCGCCTCTACCACTTCCTCAGGGTTCCCTTCGGTGTCACCAATGGGGTCTCGGTCTTCCAATGAGAAATGGACCGAATTACTTCCGGTTGCGGCTATGCGGAGCTAAGTCGCACATTTGGCGGCTCCCGCAAAAACGGACTTTTGGGCTCTTTTCAGGGCCCCCAACGGCACTTTTTCGACGTTTCCCGGTGTGGGAAGGAGTCTACAACAACTCCCTGTCAGTATATGGCTTCAACTAGGGGCGAGGCGACAAAAATGGTGGTGGTGGACCCGAAAAAGGTGCGAGGGAAGAAGCTCAAAATGGCGGCGGGAGGATGCAGTGGGCGGAAGAGCAGCAGGAGGGTATCCAGCGCTGCTTCAGAGAGATTAAAACAGACCTGCTAGAGCCGATGAAGGCGTCTATTGTTAAGCTGCTGGAGACACAGACGGCCCAGGGAGTGGCGATCCGCGAGGCTCGACAAAAGAGCTCTGACAATGAGGACGAGATCTTAGGCCTGGCGGTAAAGGTGGAGGCGCACAAGGCGCTCCACAAGAAATGGCAGGAGCGGTTCGAGGAGATAGCGATTCGGTCGAGGCGGAAGAATCTGCGGAGGGTTTGGAGAGGCCGGACGCGGGGGCCTATGTGGTCACCATGTTGAACTCGCTGATGGGAGCGGGGTCCTTCCAGGGGCCCCTGGAGCTGGAAGGGGCCTATAGAGTGCTGGCGAGGAGGCCCAAGGCTAACGAGCCTCCGCGGGCGGTGCTGGTGAGGTTCCATCGGTTCATCAATCGGGAGTGTGTGCTCAGGTGGGCCAAGAAGGAGAGGAGCAGCAGGTGGGAGAACGTGGAGGTTCGGATATAACAGGACTGGAGTGCGGAGGTGGCGAAGAGGAGGGCCGGGTACAATCGAGCGAAGGCGGTGCTGCACAGGAAGGGGGTGAATTTTGGCATGGTGCAGCCGGCGCGACTGTGGGTTACCTACAAGGACCGGCACCATTATTTTGAGTCTCCGGTGGAGCTGTGGGCCTTTATTCAGGCCGAGAAGTTGGACACAGACTGAGGGTCGGGATGGGCGATTGGGGACTGCGGTTGATACGCTGTGTTTATTTTCGTTTCGAGGGGGGGGGGCCTTTGTATTGCTCCGGGTTTCTTTTTCTTTGTGTTTTTTCTCTTTTGGGTCGGTGAGGGTGGCTGGGGCGGGTTGGGCACTGTTTTGGTTGGGTTGGTCGGGGGGTGGCTGTTGGAGGTGAGATGGGGCCCCACGCGGGAGGGGGAGGCCTGAGTCAGGGGTGAGGGGACCGGGTCTGTAAAAGGAGCTGCGTCAGAGGTGGTGGGGCCTGGTCGGTGGAAAGCGCGGGCTTTTTCCCACGCTGAAGACTGGAGGGGGTGGGGCCGGGGCGGGGAAGCGAGGGTTGTTTCCCGTGCTTAGAACAGAAGGGGGAGGGGGAGAGCCTATGGATGGGGATGGGAGAGGAGGGTGTGCCACACAATGGGAGGAGTCGAAGGAGAGGAGGGCGTGGCCGGGGTCAGCAGGAGTCAGCTGACTTGCGGAAGTGCAATGGGGGGAGTAAATCAGCTAGGTTGGGTCCTAGCCGAGGGGGGGGAATCGAGTTGCTGCTGCTATGGTCAAGGAGGAGCTGGAGCGAGTGGGGGGGGGGGGGGGGTCGTGACGGGGGTATGCCGCTGTGGAGAACGGGCCGGGTGTGGGCCGAGGAGGGGTAAAGGCCAGTCGGCAGGGGAGGGGGGCGGGTAGCCCCCAGTTCCGGCTGATAACCTGGAATGTAAGGGGACTGAATGGGCCGGTTAAGCGGGCCCACGTGTTCGCGCACCTGAAGGGGCTCAATGCGGATGTGGTTATGCTTCAGGAGACACACCTGAAGGTGGCAGACCAGGTAAGACTGAGGAAAGGGTGGGTACGTCAGGTGTTTCACTCGGGGCTGGATGCCAAAGATCGAGGGGTGGCGATCTTGGTGGGAAAGAAGGTGTCGTTTGAGGCGTCGAGCATTGTGGCAGATAATGGTGGCAGGTACATAATGGTAAGTGGTAAGTTGCAGGAAGAGAGGGTGGTACTGGTCAATGTGTATGCTCCGAACTGGGACGATGTGGGTTTCATGCGGCGGATGTTGGGTCGGATCCCAGACTTGGAAGTGGGGGCCTGATTAATGGGGGGAGACTTTAACAAGGTGCTGGATCCGGCACTGGATTGCTCCAGGTCTAGGACAGGTCGGAAGCCGGCGGCGGCTAGAGTGCTGAGGGGGTTTATGAACCAGATAGGAGGGGTAGACCCTTGGAGATTTGCAAGGCCAGGGGCTAGGGAATTTTCATTCTTCTCACATGTCCATAAGGCTTATTACCAAATCGACTTTTTCATCTTGAGTAGGGCGTTGATAGCGAGAGTAGAGGATACTGAGTATTCGGAAATAGCCATTTCGGACCACGCCCCGCATTGGGTGGACTTGGAGATGGGGGAGGAGAGGGACCAGCGCCCGCTGTGGCGCTTGGAGGTGGGGCTGTTGGCGGACGAGGATGTGAGTGAGCGGGTCCGAGGAAGTATAGAGAGGTACATGGAGACCAAAGACAACGGGGAGGTCCGAGTGGGGATGATATGGGAGGCACTGAAGGCGGTGGTGAGGGGAGAGCTGATCTCCATTAGTGCCCACAAGGAGCGGAGGGAGCGGGGGGGGGGAGAGGGAGAGGCTGGTGGGGGAGATGGTGAGGGTAGTCAGGAGGTTTGCGGAGGAGCCCGAGGAAGGATTGTTGAGGAAGAGGCGTAGCCTCCAGGCCGAATTTGGCCTGGTGACCACCAGGAAGGCGGAGGTGCAGTGGAGCATGGCCCAGGGGGCGATTTACGACTATGGAGAAAAGGCAAGCCGGATGCTGGCGCATCAGCTTCGGAAGCGGGACACAGCTAGGGAGATCGGGGAGTTAAGGACAGGGGAGGGAGTGTGGTGCGGAGTGGAGCTGGCATCAATGGGGTCTTCCGGGACTTCTATGAGGAATTGTACCGATTCAAGCCCCCACGGGAGGAGGGAGGGATGGGCCGCTTCCTGGACCAGTTGAGGTATCCAAAGATGGAAGGGGGACTGGTGGTGGGATTGGGGGCCCCGATTGGGCTGGAGGAGCTGATCAAAGGGATAGGAAGCATGCAGGCGGGGAAGGCACCGGGGCCGGACAGTTTCCCGGTCGAATTCTATAAAAAATATATGGGCCAGTTGGGCCCGCTGTTAGTTAGGACCTTCAATGAGGCAAGGGAGGGGGGGCCTTGCCCCCGACGATGTCCCGGGCACTGATCTCCTTGATCCTGAAGCGGGACAAGGATCCCCTGCAGTGTGGGTCTTACAGGCCGATTTCCTTGCTAAATGTAGATGCCGAGGTGTTGGCGAAGGTCTTAGCCACGAGGATTGAGGATTGTGTGCCGCAGATCCTTTCCTCCATAGTCGTAAACAGGAGGAGGTCCGAGTATGTTCGGTTGCACCGAGGGACGAGGCAGGGGTGTCCCTTATCCCCCCTGCTCTTCGCACTGGCGATTGAACCCCTGGCTATGGCACTGAGGGAGTCAAGGAACTGGAGGGGGTTGGTGCGGGGTGGGGAGGAGCATAGGGTGTCACCTTATGCGGACGACCTCCTGCTGTATGTGGCGGACCCGGTGGGAGAAATGCCGGAGGTAATGAGGATTCTTAGGGAATTCGGGGACTTTTCGGGGTCCAAGCTCAACATGGGGAAGAGCGAGCTGTTCGTAGTTCATCCAGGGGACCAGGAGAGGCGGATTGGCGATCTCCCACTCAAAAAGGCGGAGAGGAGCTTCAGGTATCTGGGAGTCCAGGTGGCCAGGAACTGGGGGGCCCTGCATAGGCTTAATTTTACAAGGCTGGTGGAGCAAATGGAGGAGGAGTTCAAGAGGTGGAACTTGTTGCCGCTGTCCTTGGCGGGTAGGGTGCAGTCAATCAAAATGACGGTGCTCCCAAGGTTTTTGTTCCTGTTCCAGTGCCTCCCCGAAGGCTTTTTTCAGGCGGGGTAACAGGAGTATAATGGGGTTTGTGTGGGCGCGAGGGACTCCGAGGGTGAGATGGGTGTTACTGGAGTGGAGTAGAGATAGGGGGGGACTGGCGCTGCCCAACCTCTGTGGATACTACTGGGCTGCCAATGCGACGATGGTGGGCAAGTGGGTGATGGAGGGGGAGGGGCTGCATGGAAGAGGCTGGAGATGGCGTCTTGTGTGGGTACGAGTCTGGGGGCGCTGGCAACGGCGCCGCTGCCACTCCCTCCAAGGAGGTATACCACGAGCTGCCCTCAAACTTTGGGGGCAGTGGAGGCTGCACAGGGGGGAAGTGGGGGCCTCGGCAGGAACCCCATTAGGGGGAACCACCGGTTCGTCCCAGGAAGAACAGGTGGAGGGTTTGCGGGGTGGCACAGGGCAGGGATACGAAAGTTGGGGGACCTGTTTGTGGACGGGAAGTTTGCGAGCCTAGGTGAGCTGGAGGAGAAGTACGGGCTCCCCCCCGGGAACACCTTCAGGTACTTACAGGTAAGGGCATTCGCCAGACGGCAGGTGGTGGAATTCCTGCGGCTACGGCCACACACAGTACAGGACAGGGTGCTCTAGGGGGTGTGGGTGGGAGTGGGGAAGATCTCGGAAACTTACCAGGTGATGCAGGAGGAGGAGGAGGCCTCGGTGGTGGAGGTAAAAGGTAAGTGGGAGGAGGAGTTGGGAGAGGAAATTGACCAGTACGGGCTGCGGGCCACGTTCCCGTACTTAGATAATGTCACCATCTGCGCCCATGACCAGCAGGACCATGACGAAAACCTCCGGCACTTCCTCCACACTGCTAAACTGCTGAACCTCAGCTACAATAAGGAGAAATGCGTTTTCCGCACAACCCGCCTAGCCATCCTTGGCTACGTTGTGGAAAACAAAGTCCTAGGGCCCGACCCTGATCGTATGCGCCCCCCCTCCTGGAACCCCCCCCCCCCCCTCCCCCACTGCCCCAAGGCCCTGAAGAGATGTGTGGGGTTCTTCACTTACTATGCCCAGTGGATCCCCAATTATGCGGACAAGGCCCATCCACTTCTTAAATCCACAATTTTTCCCCTGACGGCTGAGGCCTGCCTGGCCTTCAACCGCATCTAGGCAGATATTGCCAAAGCCGCGGTGCATGCTGTGGACGAGCCCATTCTGTTCCAGGTGGTGAGCAATGCGGGGACTTTGCTCTGCGACATTGGACACCTGGCGGGCAGGCGATTCACTCTCCTCACTGACCAACGGTCGGTTGCCTTCATGTTTAACAATACACAGCGGGGCAAAATCAAGAACGAAAAGGGTCTGAGGTGGAGGATCGAGCTCTCCACCTACAATTACGATATCTTGTATCGACCTGGGAAGCTCAATGAGCCCCCAGATGCCCTATCCCACGGTACATGTGCCAGCGCACAAGTAGACCGACCAGGCCCTCCACAATGACCTCTGTCACCCGGGAGTTACCCATTTTTTTCACTTTATCAAGGCTCGCAACCTGCCTTACTCCATGACCAGGGACTGCCAGGTCTGCGCGGAGTGCAAACCACACTTCTATCGGCCAGACAGAGCGCACCTGGTAAAGGCCTCTCGCCCCTCTGAGCGCCTCAGCATCGACTTCAAAAGGCCCCCTCCACTGACCGTAACGTGCACTTCCTCAACATTGTTGACGAATACTCAAGATTCCCCTTTGCTATCCATGCCCTGACATGACATATCACCGTCATCAAGGCCCTGCACAGTCTTTTCACCTTGTTCAGGTTCCCCACCTACATCCATAGCGATCGGGGCTCCTCCTTCATGAGCGACGAGTTGCGTCAGTTCCTGCTTCGCAAGGGAATTGCCTCCAGCAGGACGACCAGCTACAACCCCCGGGGCAACGGACAGGTGGAGAGGGAGAACGCGGTGGTCTGCAAGGCCGTCCTCCTGGCCCTATGGTTTAGACGTTTCCCAGTCTCCCGCAGGAAGGAGGTCCTCTCCGATGCGCTCCACTCTATCTGGTCGCTCCTGCGCACTGCCACCAATGAGACCCCTCAGGAACGTATGTTTGCCTTCCCCAGGAGGTCCACCTTCGGGGTATCGCTCCTGTCCTGGCTGACAGTCCCAGGGCCCGTCCTCCTCCGGAAGCATGCGAGGAGTCATTAATCAGATCCCCTCGTCAAGAAGGTCCTGCTTCTCCATGCCAATCCACAATATGTCTATGTGGCACATCATCACGGGCGACAGAACTCAGTCTCCCTCCGGGATTTGGCACCTGCAGGTTCCCCAGCGACCATCACCACCACCCCCAACCCTACACCGTGTCCCAGCACCACTACCCAGCTACCTCAAGAACTGGCACCCGCAAGCCCACCAGCAACCATCACCACCACCCCCGCCCATACACCGCCGCTCCCTCCACCGACTCAACTACTGGGTGAAGAGGAGTACAACACATTCCCGGACGCGCAGGTCTCGACACCGGTGCCCACACCACAGTCGGAACTGAGGTGATCACGGCGGAAGGTCAAGGCCCGCCGACAGACTTGATCTTTAAGTCCACTTCACCCCCGCTGGATTCTTTTTGTAACAGGGGGTGAATGTGGTAAACCACTGTAGTATATAATATGTGTATTGTGGTAAACGGCTACTGTATTACATGTAATATGGTAAACCACTGCCCGATGGGTCCGCCTCCCCTCGGTATAAAGGTGGCTGGTCTCCACCTCTGACCCAGTTCGGGATCAGAGGCCAGGGGGCTTTCTGTTTAGTCTATTAAAGCCTCAGTTACGTTCACTACTCGTTTTGTGTTCATTGATGGTACATCACATACATTTCTAGTTTCTTTGCCTCAACTTCCCTCTGTAGCAGTTCCATGCTCTACTCATGCTCTGAGTGAAAAGGTTTTGCCTGAATTAATACTGAATTGATCGCAAAGCCCACACTCCATGACAGAATAAAAAAAGGACATACTGACTCTTCCAGAAATGCAATTGCAGAACAGAGGCAAAGAACTAAAAAGTTATAAGCAAATGTGTCCTCAGCTAAACTTGTCCCCTATGTATTCATTAGGTCCCAGTGACACTGGGATCGTAGCATAAGAACAGACTGTATTTCCTTAAAAGAATAGCCTCCTCTGGGGAATCACAGCGCCATGTGGGAAACCTGGGGACTGGTGATGGTTACTCCAGAATTTGGGAATACGATATGTTGGTCTCTTAGGTTGGAGCGGGTTCTCAAGGTATTCGGAGCCTGGGAATCAGGATACTCTACTGTCTGGCCCCATTAAGGGCGTTCAGCTGATGGGGGAACCAGGGTGGGGAGTTCACCCTCGCAAGCACGGCCTTTTGCCTCAGATTGATTCGGGACGTTGACTGGTAGCCACAAAGCTGCAAGATAATGGGCGGCATTCTCTGTTTCTGAAACCAAGTGTTGACGTCAATGCAGAATTCGTGGACTTTCACGACAGCAAAACTGGCGCCTCACCTGGACCGATTTTGCAACTGTTACGGGGCTAGCACCGGAGCCACGTGGAACAGTTTTGATTCTAATGAGAAACGGTGGCGGATTTGCCGGTTCCGCGATTGACACTCAGAAGGCTGACAAGTTGCAGCCGCATATTCACACTACACTCCCCACACACACCATGCCAACCAACAAAATGGCAACGAGGAGAGCAGCCTCGAAGTTTCCTGATGCTGAGCTGGAGACCCTTTTGGATCCAGTGGAGGAGAGAACAAAGAACAATGAACAAAGAAATGTATAGCACAGGAACAGGCCCTTCGGCCCTCCAAGCCTGTGCCGACCATGCTGTCCGTCTAACCTAAATTCTTCTACACTTCCTGGGTCCGTATCCCTCTTTCCCATCCTATTCATGTATTTGTCAAGATGCCCCTTAAATGTCACTATTGTCCCTGCTTCCACCACCTCCTCCGGCAGCGAGTTCCAGGCACCCACTACCCTCTGTGTAAAAAACCTGCCTCGTACATCTCCTCTAAACCTTGCCCCTCGCACCTTAAACCCATGCCCCCCCAGTAATTGACCCCTCTACCCTGGGAAAAAGCCTCTGACTATCCACTCTGTCTATGCCCCTCATAATTTTGTAGACCTCTATCAGGTCTCCCCTCACCCTCCGTCGTTCCAGTGAGACCAAACCGAGTTTATTCAACCGCTCCTCATAGCTAATGCCGTCCATACCAGGCAACATCCTGGTAAATCCCTTTCGCACCCTCTCTAAAGCCTCCACATCCTTCTGGTAGTGTGGCGACCAGAATTGAATACGAGACTCCAAGTGTTCTAACTAAGGTTCTATACAGCTGCAACATGACTTGCCAATTCTTATACTCAATGCCCCGACCAATGAAGGCAAGCATGCCGTATGCCTTCTTGACTACCTTCACTACCTGTGTTGCTCCTTTCAGTGACCTGTGGACATGTGCACCTAGATCTCTCTGACTGTCAACACTCTTGAGGGTTCTACCATTCACTGTCTATGAGAGGTGGATGACCCTGTACTCCGGCACGGGAAGGAGGCTGCCAGCTGCCGCCGTTCGTCATGCCTGGGCGCAGGTGGCAGAGGCCGTCAGCACCGTGGCCAACACTGTCCGGACCGGCCAGCAGTGCCGTAAAAAACGGCACAACCTCATCAGGTTGGCCGGTGTGAGTAGGCAGCACTGTGCCACTGGCAGTAACACGCATCCCACACGCCCATAACCCAACCCCCCCATCCACCCGGAGGGCAGCCATACAGAAACCCTGCACTATATGCCAGCACCCATACAGGCCGCCATGGCTGGGTGCCCTGGGTTGCATGCATCAGGCTGTCTAATGCTGTTGTTTTCTGTTTGCCCCACCGACTCCAGGAGAAGGCCCCGCACAACCACCGGGAGTGGGAGGAGACACCAGGGACACCGCCCCGGACCTGCGGCCCCTCACCATGACAGAGCAGAGGGCCATGGACGTGGTCGGTGGATCGGAGAAAGAAAGGTCCATGAGAGGAAGCTCGGCCGCGGACGAGGAAGTGAGACCCCCTACTTAGTTGTGGTTGCCCCCTCCCCCGCAACACCACCCTCACCCCCACTCTCACGCCGCTATCATTGTCACTCTCACATCACCATCACTCCCACCCCGCCCCCCCACCCCACCACCCCCGGCCTGCGGTCTAATCATCCTTCTTGCCTTGTGGCTTACAGGGTCCCTCTGGCGTCCCCCTCCGCCAGCCAGTTCTACGGGCGGAGCCCCCCCCATGACTCAAGCAGTGACGGGGATAGCAGCCTGGACACCACCCCTCCGCCCAAGACCCAGGAGACCCCGGAGCTCAAGTTGGAAGATGACACGGATTTCCCATCACAGCTATCTCCAACACCCTCCACCAATCAAAAGACACTCATCACGGTTGGTCACTTTAGTGAGGAGGCTCCTGTGACAATGTCTGGTGCGCACCACTCAGCTGATCCGGTAGAGCAGGCGGCGGTAGGTACGTCCGAGGAGGCGGACAGTCGGAGGGCAGACGGACCCGAGGAACTACCTGCCAGCCAGGTCTCGGGCTTCTGGAACAGACAGTCCCATCTATAGTGGAGATGCTGTCGCAGAGCCAGGGATTACAAGACGGGGTGTCAGTGAGCATCCAGTACCTGTAGGTGCAGGTGGAGGAGTCCAACCGCGTGCAACAGGAGGAGGTGGTGCCGACAATGCGTGCCACCCAGGCCAACTCTTCTGGGTGGCGTCCGCGGTGGAGACATTGGTTATGGCTGTGGATCAGCATGTCGAAGGGCTGGGGCATTCTGTGCAAGCGCTGGCAGAGGCCCAGGACAGGGTTGCCGATTCACACGCGACCACGTGCCAGAGCCACTTGGACATTGCGATGCCTCTTCTGACCGAGTCCCGGTCTCAGCATGCCATGGCTGGGAACTTTGGCAGCATTGCCCAGGGGCTGGCTGACGTGGCGCAGAAGCAGAGGGAGGTGACCCAGTCATTGGTTGATGTGACATAAACTCAAAAGAATGTGGCACAGTCGCAGAGTGATGTGGCGCAATCCCAGACGGAGACGGTCCATTCCATGTGCTCCATGGCCGCGAGCGTGCGGACCCTGGTCGAGACTAGAGAGGGCCTCCAGGACTGGCAGTGCCAGGTGGCGTGGGAGCCTTTGGGGATAGCTCCGTTCGCATCCACGGCACCATCGGGCATCAAGAGAGAGGAGGAGGTGATAGTGCCGTGCCGGTGACTCCCGCAGGGGGAGTCACCGGAATACCACAGCACCTCGGACTGTCCCCTTCCTGTCCCCGGTGCATCCGGAGGGGAGAGGGCAGAATGGGGCAGCACCACGACACCCAGGACACCCTGAGTAGTGTCATGTTATGAAAACATGCAGCTAATGAACACATAGAATAGGACAAGACCAATGAACAGTCAGGACACCAGGGGTGGTATCTCACTATAAAAGGAATGAGGCACTCACACCCTGCCTCTGTCCACAGACCAACATCTACAGAGTGAGACAGGGTGTATCCTCAGCATCACACCCCAGCACGTGGCCTAGAGCAAGGCTGGTTCCGTCAGACTGAGTTACTATATTTAGATTAGCAGAGAGTCAAACTCATTGAGAACTGTGCTAATAGTTCAATAAAACACATTGAACTCACTTCAAAGTCTGGAGCATCTTTTACTCAAAACTGCATCAAGTGGCAGCTTGTGTTATTCCAAATTACATAACACAACAAGTAGCAGCCAGGCCCATCAGTCCCAATCACTCCAGAAGATGCCTGCCAATGGGGACCCAGATCGCAGGGCGAGAATCACAGCAGGCCACCTCCACTCCTGCTGTACCGTCTGGGAACCACCGAGACGTAGCGATAGGGCTCATACGGCCAGAAAGTTAGGTTGGCATGGGTGCAGGTTAGTTATAGGGTTAGGGCACAAATCTGGAAATATTTGTTCACATTAAATACCTGTTACTACTGTTACAACCTGCCTCGGTGCTCTGTTTGATGGGTGTGAGGGGTGGGCTGGTCTGTGCTAGCCAGAGAGCGGGTGCGGGGGGAAGGGCGTAATGGGCATACATTGTGGGTGGACTGGACTCCCCACCTTTCCCCTGCCCCTGACAGTCCCCACCACTGCCACCCCGGGGACCGATGGGACCATTGATGGAATGGCCAGCACGCATGCAGGGATCACCCAGCTGGACGGTGGGCAGGAGTCAGACTTTGGCATATGATGCAGAGCACCAGAGCTCGCCGCAGAGCGGGTTGCCATCATCCTCCATCCCATGGACCAGACCGGTGTTACTGCCAATCCACGGGCCATACCCCATGATGCGGCAGAGGAAGTTGCAGGTTGGGGGGGGGGAAATGAGGGTCTGTGGGGTTCGGATGCGGTGTCCATGCCCCTAGCCACCGCCCCCCCCTCCACTCACCACCATCCCCCCTTCCCCCCAGGGGGTGAGCCTGCAGGCGAACAGAGTGTCCCATGCACGTTGGCCTTGGTGCATGCGCTGTACGACCTCTCGTGCATGCCTGGGCCGCATGTTCTGCCCTACTCACCTCCCCCCGCATCTTCCTCATCGGACGAGGCCTGGTGTTCATCCTCCTCCTCCAGCACGTCACCCCTCTGCTGCCCGATTTTGTGGAGGACGCAGCAGGCCACCACGATATGGGCGACCCTCCCAGCATCATGCTCCAGAGCGGTGTAGGCACTTGAACCACATCTTCAGAAGGCCGAACCACCGCTCGATCATGGTCCTGGTCATTGTATGGGTGTCGTTGGAATCGGTCTGTTGCCTCCAGATAGGTGTCATCTGCCACGACCGCAGTGGATAATCCCCCAGCCGGGGAGGGGGGGTCTTGAACATGCCTGTAATCGTCCAATGTGCCAGGATCAAGTCATTGTGCACACTGCCTGGGTATAGAGCACAGAGATGAATGATGCGTAGCTGATGATCACATATCAGCTGTACGGTCATCAAGTGGTACCCCTTTTGGTTTGTGTCGCCTATCACCTGCAGGTTCCCGGAGGGGGGCATGCATCCCATCGATCACCCCCTGGACCCGAGGCCTCTTGTCGATGGTGGTGAACCCCACCGCCCAGCATCCTGGTAGGCTCGGTCCACATTGAAATGGATGTATTGAGCCACCTGGGCATATAGGGCCTCCATGAATGCACGGCTGCACCTATGCACCGGGGTCTGTGAGATCCCGGACAGGCCCCCACTTAGCACCTGGAAGGAGCTTGTCGCATAAAAGTTCAAGGCAACCATCACCTCGGCGGCCACTGGGAGTGGGTGTCCTCCACCATACCCCCATGCTGCCATGTCTGCCATCATCTGGCAGATAGGTCGCACTGTCTCTCTGTTTAGCCAGAGTCTTCGACGGCATGCTCATTCGGGCAGGTCCTCTATAGCGTGTGTAGGTGGTGGCGGTACACACAAGGCCTCATGCGGCACCTCCTTGGTACCTCCTGCTCCTCGGCCTGTTGGGCGACTCGCTCTCCATCCTAGGCGACTGCCTTCTGTTCCTCAGCGGCATACTCTGCTGCTGCAGCTTCCTCCTCCTCAAGCAAGTCCAGTTGATAGAGCCGCAGGACATCCCGCAGGGCGACTAGCAGGACGGCCAGCATTGCTGGTTGAAACTCAATATCCATTGTCTGCAGATGGTCAAAGGCTGACATGTTAGCATGGTGCGTACCCCCCTGCCTAACCAGGTCCACTGAGATACAAGGTGGCCCTGGTAGGCACTGCGGGCTCTGCTTCTGTGTCCCCCCCCCCCCCCCCATCTCTGCACCCCTGGTCCCATCGGAGATCGGCACTGTGGGGGGCTCCAGCCTTTGCGCCCAACCCTGATGCCAGGGGCACTGTTGGCTGGCACTCCCCTCACCGCAGCCTCCATAGGGGCTACCGTGGGCATTGTTCTGGGTGGGCCGCTGGCGGGTGGCGGCCGATGGGGGGGGTGGTGTGTGGTGGAGGGTGGGGTGCGGGGTTGGGAGCGCCCATACGACTGGTGTTACTCTGCAGAACCAGGGATCAGTGTGGGTGGTCAGTGGCACACAGCAATCTGGCCACAGTAATGGCGGTCTGTTCCTGGACATCACCCCAGTCCCGCGGGTCACCCCAGCTGCTCGGCCTGTTCCACCCGTTACTCCTCCCTCCTCTCCCCTGGCAGGGACCCTCCCCATCCCAGCCAGCCGACCCAGTGTCCGGACCAGCAGGCCACGGTCGCTCCTCTCTGGGTCTTACCTCCTCTCTCTCCTTCATCAGCCACGACACCGGTTTCACGATGTTTAAAATCACAAATGAACCATTGGAAGAAGAGAATCACGGAGGCTCCGGAGAATACCGGGTCGGGCCCACTAATGATATGCAAATGGTGTTTACTGTACATGCATTCCAGTATGCATTGTCGCCGCTGTTGAGGTAACGAAGAATTGCGATTTTTATTTTTATTTATTTATTTATTTTTAAGAGTACTCAACTCTTTTTTCCAATTAAGGGACAATTTAGCGTGGCCAATCCACCTACCCTGCACATCTTTGGGTTGTGGGGGGGCGAAACCTACGCAAACACGGGGAGAATGTGCAAACTCCACATGGGACAGTGACCCAGAGCCGGGACCAAACCTGGGACTTTGACATTGTGGGCAATGCTACCCACTGTGTCACCGTGCTGCACTGAGAATTGTGATTTGGCATCAAATCGGTGCCCGCTACGATTTTGGTGTCAGAGCCAATTCTTCACCCAATCGCGTTTTGCGATTTCGGCATCGGCCAACAGAGAATCCTGCCCATTATGCTGGAAGTAAACATGAGTTGTTTCATAGCTAGCTGGTGAGCCAAGATTTTTACATTGGCGAAGAAGATAAAGCAGAGGGCATATGGTCCTAAAACTGTGAGCACAGAACTCATTGAGGTTGAAGTCAGATTGCAAAACTGAAGTGTGCTGCGTGAAAATCACCTCTATTCGGTCCATTAGATCACTTTGAGCCTCGATTGAGGATTGGACACAGTACATAAAATGTGAAGGTTATTATTTTATGGCCAATGGAATAGTGGTGGAGTGGAAGAGAAGGCAATTCTTTTAATCGCGTGTGGAACCCAGGCCTCCAGTCTAATCCACGGCTTTATAACCCCGAATGCAACCGAATTCTAGTTCATTCATGGAAATAGTGAATTTGGTGAAGGCACACTATCATCCAAAGCCCTCAGACATCCTGCAGTATTTTAAGTTGAAGCAAAGGCAAGTCACAGAGCACTGTGACTTTGGGGCCATCCTGAACGGTATGCTGAGAGATTGTCTAGTTTTTGTCATTGTGATGAACCACTGTAATCGGAGAACCATGCACTACAGGTTCGCCGGTAGCTCCTGCCGGCTGGCTCCGTCCACGGAGAACTGTATAAATATGCATGACCTCCAGTGCCCTGCCATTTCACCAGCTGCAGCAGGAGGCCACGCATCTGACTGTAATAAAGCCACAGTTGTACCCAACTTTAGTCTTTGTGCAATTGGTCATGCATCAATCATCCAAAGTAAGGCCATCCAGAGAAGGCTGTTAGTGGACGAAGACAGATATCAATTTTAAAAAGGTATTGGAGATAGCGGTGATGATGGTGAGTGCTGAGAAGGGCGCACAGGAGCTTCTGAATGAACAAAATGGTGGCACAGTTCATCAGTTAGGCGGGAAGCTGCAGTCAGTAATGGCTCCAAAAGTGAAGACATCAGCTTTAAATGGGAAGCCAAATGTAGCAGCTGAGGAGACTGAATGCAACACCAAGGATCAAAGCTGCGTGTTACCGGTGCGAGGGTAATCCCTCCCCAGAAGCTTGCAAATTTAAGGAAGTAGAATGCACTTCATGCCACAGGAAGGGGCACTTGCAGCACTGGCGTAAGAGTATGTCAAGCCTGCTCATCGATGAAGGCAGTAGCATATCGCGAGAACACGGTGTACTAGATTTCCCTACAAATTATTGCAATGTAGCCCTCATTACTGTGGTGGGAGCATCCATCACCGTGAAAGGGGAACAATAATTAATTGGTTCAGCTTTTGGGTTAAGGAGCACATCAACAAAACTGGCAGTCTGCATGGTAGAGCCATCAAGTTCATGGGTACTACCACCATACCAATGAGATATCAGCAGTCATCAGGCCAACTCACACTGATAGTTGCATTAGGTTGAGGACCAGGTTTACTGGGACATAACCAACTCAAATAAATTCAATTCAATTGGACATCAATTTTTCAAATAAAAGAAGAAGGCCTGTTTGAATGAAGAAGTACAGTGATCTAGTTTGTGATGAACCAGGGAAAATTAAGGGCCTGCAGGCGAAGATGCACATCGGCCCAAAGGCAGCCCTATGTGTTTTCAGGGCCAGATCCTTGCCCAAAGCCTGTTGGAAAAGATGGAGATAGAATTGAAAAGGTTAGAAGAACTAGGAATAATCTGGTCACTCCAGTTTGCAGAATAAGCAACTCCCATAGTCCCTGTGGCAAAACCAGACAAGGCCATCTGCATCGTTGAAAGTGATTCGGGTTGCTAAGCTAAACAAGACTTGTACACAAGCTGGCTGGAGGTCAGTCTGATACAAAGTTAGACATGATTCATGCCTATCAGCAGCTTGAGTTGGGCGATGCTTCCTGAAGTTATGTTACAATTGACACACACATACGAGTTTGTTTCAGTATATGCATCTGCCTTTTGATGTGTCGTCAGCTTGTGCCATATTCCCGAGAACGATGGAAAGTTTAATACAAGGATTGCCCCATATAATAGCATACCTGGATGATGTATTGATAACAGGATCGGTGGAAAACGCGCACCTAGCTAACTTGGAAGAGGTGAGAAGATATCAAGAGACTGGCGTTCACATAAAGAAGGAGAAGTGTACTTTTTAGGACACCAAAGTGGCTTACCTGGGTTACTGAATAGTTACTGGGTTGCACCCCATGGAAGACAAGGTTAGATCAATAAAAGAGGCACCGACCCCCAGAAACATATCTGAGCTTAAGTCCTTCGTTGGAATGGTGATTATTATGGCCGTTTTCAAGTCAACGTTGTTGGCCCCCAGACAATCTTGCCGCTTGTCAGAGGTGTGGTGATCCTCAGGTTAAATCACCACCAGTCAGCTCTCCCCCTCATAGGGGAAAGCAACCTATGGTCACCTGGGACAATGTGTGGTCCGAGTCTGAGGGATCTCCTTCAATGTTTCCTGTAGGTTGTCCCATCCTGTTGACCGACAGTCACACTCTCCACTTTCTGACTCAGTGCTTACCGATAAGATGTGACTGATTCTGGAGAAAACTATCTCAATATACTTGTTTTGCTGTTATATGTAAGGTTGTCTCCAACGTTCATAGCAGCTCAATAATTCTGAGCTGGAGCATCCCAAAGTGGAGACACATCCTGTCGATAATAATAAGCCTCACAGTTCCCAAACCCCACATATTGCAGCCCCAACACTGCCCTGGCTGTACTGATATTTCTAATATTTATCATTGAAAAAAAAGTTAGCAATAATCTATCGAGCAATTATGTAATATCTCCTTACTGCCAGCAAACATGGAGAGATATAAATCCAACAGGCTCTCCACCACAGCCAGAAGAGCCAACTCCTTTTGCCAATCATCATCTCAATGTCCTTGATGAATCTGTTTGCCCCTGTGAACAACAAGGAAGCAGAGAGACACAATCACTTGGTTTGTCCAGTCTTCAGGGCAGCTTGTTTACTGTAGAAGTTCATCTTGTGCTAAGTGTCACTAATGAACAGGTTAAATCAGAGAAGAGATTGCTCAGAATTTCAAACAGGGTGGGAAAATTAACAAAATTGTAAAACATCAGCATTTGTTGTCCAAACCTAATTGCCTCTGAAAAGGTAGTGGTGTGTCACCTCCTTTAACCGCTGCAATCCATGTGGTGCAGGTGCACCCACAGTGTGGTTAGGATTGTAGTTCTAGGAACAGTGATATAATTCTAAGTCAAGATGGTGTGTGGCATGGAGAGGAACTTATATGTGGTTGTGTTCCCATGTATCTGCTGCCCTTGTCCTCCCAGCTGGAGGACCAAATGTTTGCGAGCTGTTGTTGAACATGATTTGGTGATATGCAACAGGACATCTTACAGATGGCACACACACTGTATGCTGGTGGTGGTGGAATTGAATATTTAAACTGATAGATGGATGGATTGCTTTGTCTTGGATGGTGTTTAATATCTAGAATATTGTTGGAGCTGCACTGATTTACAAAATTGACCACATCAAAGAAAGCTAAGTGCATTCCAAGCGCTAAGTGCATTCCAATCACTCAAGTATGGGCTTTCACTGCACTTACCTTCCTTTTCTGCAGGGGGAGTGGTCTGTTGGGGGGGGGTCCCTTAGTCAGTGGGTCCAGGGAGGTCCTTTTAGTGGGGGGGGTCCACGGTGGGGGATCTGCTAGTCAGAGGGTCCCTGGGGGTCCCTTTTAGTCAGGGGGTGCCTGTGGGGAGACCCCCCAATCACAGGAGTCCCTGTGGGGATCCCCTATTACAGAGGTCCCTGTGAAGGGGTGGGTCGGTCACCCCCATACTTGTGGGTGGGGGGGGGCACTCAGACAATCCAGGGGTTTGGGGCTGATGTGCAGCATAGGGTGAGAGGGGGAAATACGGGCCCGATTTGTGGTGCGGGTGGGGGTTGAGCCACGGATGGGCTCGGATGGTCTCTATCATTGTGGCCCTGGCGTGGTGGCCCTCACAGGGACTGGAGAACCATGGGAGGGTGGAGCATAGGGTGCTGGGTTCACTGTATTAAAGGCAATGGGCCATTACACCCATTTACATTTATTTACATAATCCTGCTGGCCTGTGGCCTTGGGCTCATTCACACCGTCAGTCTGGGTTTGGAGCATGGCATTTGAGTCAGTGCCAGGCACTGATCCCAATTTTGTCCCAATGCCCTAATCACCGTCTCATCGTGGAATGAAATCCAGGCGGCCGGGGTCAGAGAATCCCACCCTTAGTCATTTCTTTGGGCCTTGGGGAGTTTCTCACTTGTCAATCCCTCACTTTGAAATCCACACTGCAATGGGGAATTAAACTCACCAGTCAGACCGGTACGCAGTTTTGAAAGTTTGCCCGGATCTCAAAGTGAGCTTGGTTCCTCCACTCCCTCCACCCATGGACAAGGCAAACTCCCCCGCAGACAAGGGCAACATCCCAAGGACCAACCCCTCTATCAATAAAATTTAGCATGAGCCCCACCCCACTACACAGGCATGAGGTTGACCTTGCCCCACACCCATCCATCCTTGTGGGCATCAGGACATCGCACAACCCCCAAAAGTGAGCATACCGCTATGGGGTGGCTGATGGCCCTCCCCTTTCAGGAGCACCCTTTTACGTCCCCCCCTCCCCCCCAACCTCCAACCTTCATTCTGTCCCTGCCTACCCGCACTCCAGGGCTTGGCCCCTTCAGGCGCGTACCATGGCAGTGCCAGCCTGGCACCTGGGCATTGCCCATGTTACCTTGTCAGTGCCAACCTGGTAACCTGGCAATGACAGGTTGGCATTGCCAGGGTTCCCCATTGCCAGGGACAGTGCCAGTGCACTGCTCTGCCCTGTCCCTGACCACCCGGGGGGCTCCAAGGCCTCCAAGACCACTGAGTGGCCATCATGTCAGATCTGCACTTGTGGAGACAAGTACTAATTATCGCCCAGTGAGGCCTCGCCGGTATGACCAATGACTCTTGGGGGCTGGGAGAATGCAGCCACAACTCAGCCGTGCATATTTAGTTGAGCCTAATAGCTCATTTAAAGATCTTTACCTGGATCATGCTAGTGATGGTCAGGTGACTCGCGCAGTTGTACGCCCCACATGAAGCCTGGTTTGGGCCTCTCCTGCAATGCTCTTGCCACAATGGTATCGACATTGGGCACTACATTATGGAAAAATCGCGTCCAGCGATTGTGGCAGAGTGAGACGTAGACACTATTGTTTGGAATTTGAATCAGGTGGAATTCGGTGCAATTCGGGGAGAAGGGGTGTGTCTTTTTCTACTTTTTTTCAGCCTCCAGTAGTTGGTAAGTTTTCTTCATTGACTCTAAACTGGGCAACTTTCTGTTATCTTAGCTGTGCAAATGTTAAACTCGTTGACTAATTAAATAAATGAGGTTGGACAGAAATGACAGGGCTGGTGGTGTGTCATGATATGGTCTGTGGGAATCTGTGGAATGCACTGCAATCAGGGACAACCATTTCTGAAATAGTGTCTGTGGCTGAGACAACTTCAACTCCACGATACTGAGCTGGAGTCTGAGTTTGTGGACACTGGGGGAAACAGTGAGGGGAAGATTTACCTGGCACTCACACCCCTTAGATAGACTGAATCTTAGAGCTGGTCAATGAGCAGGGACAGGAGGGTGTGAGTGTGAGTTCGTCAAGTATGGGAACCCAGCATGTAGTGATGGAGGAGCCCCATGTCGGACAGGTACGAGCTGCTTACTCCCTATGTGTGTCGATGAGGAGAAGATTGCAGTGTGGATGAGGGGACTGGTCATTACACCATGGTGAAGGATGCTATTCAATGGAGGTAGTGAATAGGAATGTGGTAGTGATTGGAGACAGGGAAATGGATACTGTTCTCTGCAGTCATGACTGGGATCTCCGAAGGTTGTGTTTTCTGCCTGGTGCCAGGGTTAAGGACATCGCCTCATGGCTGGAGAGGAATTTAGAGTGAAGGGAGGGATCCAGTTGCTGTGGTCCACTTGGGAACCAAAATGCATAGAACCAGGAATGATGTTGAGCGAAGCGAATTTGAGGGAGTTAGGGACCAAATTAAAACGCAGAATTTCTGGATTGTTACTTGATCCATGCATCAATTGGCAGGGGGCCAAGAAGATTAGAGAATAAAATAGATGTCTCAAAGAGTGAAGTGTGAAGAAAGGGTTTTGATTGATGGGGCACTGGCATCAGTACTAAAGAAAGAGTGAGCTATTCCATTGGGATGGACTCCACTTGAACTGGACGGGACCAGTATCCTGGCCAATCTTAACTTGGGCTGTGGATGGGCTTTAAACTAACAAAGAGCGGAGATTGCTCTGGTGAGGGCGATTCAGAAATCCAAAGATAAAATGTCACTGTATCAGGATAATATAGCAATGTGGCAAAGACAAGCAGAGTGGGTCAGGAACGGACAAATGAGCTCAACAGAAATTGGACATTGGTGAATAAGGATATTGCAAGGAATAGAAGTAAACATTTGAAATGCACAAAGTATCTGCAATAAGATAGATGAATTAGTGCCACAAATAGAGGCAAACAATTTAGATTTAATCATCTTCACAGGGACTTGGTTACAAAACGATCAAGGTTATGAAATAAATATTCCAGGATATATAATATTTTGGAAAGGTGAATGAACAAGGAGGAAAGCTAGCCCTGATAGTGCAAGATAACAGAAGGATATTATGAAGGGATCTGGCCTGAGAAGATCATGAAGTTGAATAAGTATGGGTAAAAATTAGGAACAGCAAGAGTTAGAAATCATTGATGGGAATAGATAAAAGGCCCCCTAGCAGTAGTTACACCATTGCACAACGCATTAAAAAAATAAATGTAAAATTGTTGGAGAATTTAATCTTCATATAGACTGTGATAATCAAATTGGCAAGATTGTTCTTAGAGATGAGTGAGTAGAATGTTTTTGTGACAGTTTCTTGAAGCAATACATTGTGGAACCAACTAGGAATAAAACTATTTTATTGTATTGCATAATGAAGTAGGGTAAATTAGTGACATTGCGGTAAAAAGATCCACTGGGCAATAGTGATCATAATGTAATTGAATTCCATGTCAAGTTTAAAAGTCATGATGTGGAGATGCCAGCATTGGACTGGGGTGAGCACAGTACGAAGCCTTACAACAGCAGGTTAAAGTCCAACAGGTTTGTTTCGATGTCACTAGCTTTCGGAGCGCTGCTCCTTCCTCAGGTGAATGAAGAGGTCTGTTCCAGAAACACATATATAGACAAATTCAAAGATGCCAAATAATGCTTGGAATGCGAGCATTAGCAGGTGATTAAATCTTTACAGATCCAGAGATGGGGTAACCCCAGGTTAAAGAGGTGTGAATTGAGGCTTGGTACAATTCACACCTCTTTAACCTGGGGTTACCCCATCTCTGGATCTGTAAAGATTTAATCACCTGCTAATGCTCGCATTCCAAGCATTGTTTGGCATCTTTGAATTTGTCTATATATGTGTTTCTGGAACAGACCTCTTTAGTCACCTGAGGAAGGAGCAGCGCTCCGAAAGCTAGTGACATCGAAACAAACCTGTTGGACTTTAACCTGGTGTTGTAAGTTCAAAAGTGACATTGTCCCATTGCAAACAAGAATCTTGAACTTCACAAAGCCAATTGCATCTGTGTGAGTGGAAAGTGGCTATGGTTCATTGTGTATAAAGACTAAAAAGGTATGGAACAGTGGAAAAGAGTGAAAGGAACAACTCAAAATCTTCAACCAAAATTTATCCCACTGAAAAGCAAAAACACAGCCAGAAAGACCCATCTGCGACTCATTCAGAAAATTCAGGATAGTGTGAGATTAAAAGAAGATGCTGCACAAAATTGTAGAAAGTCTGAGGATTGGAAATATTTTAGAAACCAGGCGAAACGTTTGTTAGAAATGGTAAAAATAGAATGTTAAACCAATCAGAAATATAAAATCAGATTATAAGAGCTTTTATAAATATACCAAGAGAAATTAATATCAGCAGAGAAAAGTACTGCTGAAACTCGAGAAAGTAAAATCCAACTACTCTCTGTGACCTGATGGCCTACACTTAGGTTTCTATAAGAGGTAGCCTGCGCGCGAGGTAACTCTATAGCTAAGATTTTCAAAATTCTTTAGATCTTGGAATAGTTCCATTAGATTGGAAACTGGAAAATGTCACACAATTTTCAAGAAAGGAGGGAGAAAGAAAAAAGGTTGCACAACCTAACATCAGTTGGTAGGGAAACACCTGAACCTGTTATTAAGGAAGACTTAACAACACACTTACAAAAACAGATTATGATTTTTTAAAATGTCAACGTGGTTTTAATCAAGGCAAATCCTGCTTGACAAACGTATTAATTTTTTTTGAAGCTGCAGCTATCAGGAGAGATAAAGGGGAACCACGAGATGTGTAATTCCCAAAAGGCATTCAATAAGATGCCATACAAAAGGTTAATGAGCAAGATCAGGGCTTACAGACTTTGGGGTAATACTTTGGCATGGATGCAGGATTGGCTCATAGATAGGAAGCAAAGAGTGAGGATAAATAGGTATTTTTGCCAAGTTAGCAGGCAGTGAATAGTGGAATGATGCAAGGATCAGTGCCTGGGGCCTCAGCTATTTACATTCTGTCCTCACTACTTAAGAGACAGAGTAATATTTCGATGTTTGCTGATGATACCATTGGATTGGATAGGATTGGATTTGTTTATTGTCACATGTACCGAGGTACAGTGAAAAGTACTTTTCTGCTACCATCTATTTTATTTAACTAAGAGCTGTTAAACATACTTGCACTGTGGGTCGACACTCTGTTAGATTGACTGAAGACCTATGCCTTACCTGACCAGCCTATACTGCGAGCACATGGTGGATGTTTGTGCTACTGACTGTGGGCTCTGTCTGTCTCAGAGGCTGCATCCCGAATGAGCGGGAAAACTAGTGCCCTCTGTCTTTATAGTGACCGTGCCCTAACTGGTGATTGGCTGCTGTGTTGTGTGTGTTGATTGGTCTTGCAGTGTGTCAGTCAGTGTGTGTCTCTGCACCATCATATACTGATGTGTATAATATGACAGTGGTCACTTTGGTTGGAGGAACAGAAAAGTAGAATATATTTCAAAATGTAGGAAACTTGTAAGCATTGATGTACAAAGAGATTTGGGTCTGCTTGTACAAGGAACACAAAGTTAGCATGCAGGTGGAGGAAGCAATCAAGAAGGCAAATGGCACATTGGCCTTTAATGCAAAGGGGATTGGAGTACAAGAGTAAAGAAATCTTGCTGCAAATTGTGCAGGGTTTTGCTGAGATCACATCTGGTATCTTGTTTCCAGTTTTGGTCTCCACATAGATGGGATGTAATGAGGCAGTACAGCCAAGGTTCAATTAATTGGTTCCTGTGATGACAGGGTTGTCCAATGATGGGAGGCAAAGTTAATTGGGCTGATATTATCTTGTGTTTTGAAGAACCAGAGGCATTCTCTTAAAATTGCTCACATTCTGAAGAGGCTTGAGAGTGTGGATGTTCTGCCCTCTGGTCAGGGACTCCCAGCGAAGCGACCCAGTCTCAGGACCAATCATTTAGAACTTAAATTAGGAGTAATTACTTCACTCAAAGTGTTGTCAATCCTTGAAATTCTCTACCCTAGAAGTTGTGGAGGCTCCATTGTTAAATACAGTTCAGGTTGGGATAGGCAGAGTTTTGCTCCCTGAGAGAATTGAGGGATATGGGGAGCGGGCGGGAAAATGGAGCTGATGGTCAAGATCAAGTCATGTTAAATTGCGGAACAGGCTCAAATGGGCCGAATGGTCTGCACCTGCTGCTATTTATTGTGTTTGTAGTTTCACTCTTGTTGGAGATGGTCTTTGCTTGGCACTTTTGTGAGGCAAATGTTGCTTGCAACTAATCAGCTCAAAGATGAATGTTGTCGTGGTTTGCTGCGTGCCGGGATGAATTGCTTCAGTATGTGAGGAGTGGTGAATGGTACTGAGCACTGAGCGGCAATCAGGGATCCGCCCCATTTCTTTTTTTTTTAAATTCAGTGTACCCAATTCATTGTTTTTTTCCAATTAAGGGGCAATTTAGCATGTTCAATCCACCCACCTTGCACATCTTTGGGTTGTGGGGGCGAAACCCACGCAAACACGGGGAGAATGTGCCAACTCCACACGGACAGTCACCCAGAGCCGGGATTGAACCTGGGACCTCGGCGCCGTGGCAGCAGTGCTAACCACTGAGCCACCGTGCTGCCCATCCTCCCCATTTCTGTTCTTATGATGGACAGATGCTCATTTATCAAACAGCTGAGGAAGTTAATGAGCTGAACTTTCCGACTGGTTCCAAGACCACATAGGAACAAATGAGGAGCTAAGCCTGCACTTATCAAGGAGAGGGCTGGCAGCTCTGAAGCCTTGACAACCCTAACTGGGAAGGTAGGTGGTGCTGAGGGAGGTTGGGGTCCATGGCATCAACTTTGCCAGAGTGGGGGGGCCTACTTCAGCTGATTCTACGACTCCTGCAGCAGGTTCTATTTGCCTGATGGCCAATTTGTGCCTTCAGAGCTCCTGTCTACTAAAAAGAAGAGGGACTGTCTCTAACTGGGAGCGATGGCCATTCCTGGGACTGTACCAGCAGAGAGATTGCCATCGGAGCAGGCCTCCCTCACTATTGGAAATAGAAATCTGGGTTTGCCAGAAATGATCAGGCAGTTCCTGGTTAGGGGTGGGGGGTTGGTGAGTGTGGGGATTTTACTCTGGGCTCTGACATTGCAGTTGTAGGTGGGGGTTGGGGTAGGGCGGGGTGGAAAACCTAAAGGATCATAGAGTACCCATTCAGGAGGAACGCCCAACAAAGTTACGGGGAGGGCACTAGCGTTTACCAGGGAGTCTTCCCAGGTGGTGGAGAGCTCATCCATTACTGAAAAAATGCCAGGGGCAGTGTTATTTGGCCCCTCATTCACTACTTAATTGACTTAATTGGCCTCTGGGTGAGAAGGCGTTTCTCCATTTTCCCTGCTTCTCGCAAATTGCCAAGGCAGCAGGGTGACAACCGGAATTTCACCCCCCCCATCCCCCACCATTTTACTGTCACACACACTTCTCAGCCTGTTCTGAAGGCACCTCAGCATGGTGCCACCCTTGGAGGTGGGGACGTAACATTAACGTTAATTAGACGGGATCAGGGGTGAGCTGGCAAGGTGGATACAGAACTGGCTAGGCCATAGAAGGCAGAGAGTAGCAATGGAAGGATGCTTTTCTAATTGGAGGGCTGTGACCAGTGGTGTTCCACAGGGATCAGTGCTGGGACCTTTGCTCTTTGTAGTATATATAAATGATTTGGAGGAAAATGTAACTGGTCTGATTAGTAAGTTTGCAGACGACACAAAGGTTGGTGGAATTGCGGATGGCGATGAGGACTGTCGGAGGATACAGCAGGATTTAGATTGTTTGGAGACTTGGGCGGAGAGATGGCAGATGGAGTTTAATCCGGACAAATGTGAGGTAATGCATTTTGGGAGGTCTAATGCAGGTAGGGAATATACGGTGAATGGTAGAACCCTCAAGAGTATTGAAAGTCAAAGAGATCTAGGAGTACAGGTCCACAGGTCATTGAAAGGGGCAACACAGGTGGAGAAGGTGGTCAAGAAGGCATACGGCATGCTTGCCTTCATTGGCCGGGGCATTGAGTATAAGAATTGGCAAGTCATGTTGCAGCTGTATAGAACCTTAGTTAGGCCACACTTGGAGTATAGTGTTCAATTCTGGTTGCCACACTACCAGAAGGATGTGGAGGCTTTAGAGAGGGTGCAGAAGAGATTTACCAGAATGTTGCCTGGTATGGAGGGCATTAGCTATGAGGAGCGGTTGAATAAACTCGGTTTGTTCTCACTGGAACGAAGGAGGTTGAGGGGAGACCTGATAGAGGTATACAAAATTATGAGGGGCATAGACAGAGTGGATAGTCAGAGGCTTTTCCCCAGGGTAGAGGGGTCAATTACTAGGGGGCATAGGTTTAAGGTGAGAGGGGCAAGGTTTAGAGTAGATGTACGAGGCAAGTTTTTTACGCAGAGGGTAGTGGGTGCCTGGAACTCGCTACCGGAGGAGGTGGTGGAAGCAGGGACGATAGTGACAGTTAAGGGGCATCTTGACAAATACATGAATAGGATGGGAATAGAGGGATACGGACCCAGGAAGTGTAGAAGATTGTAGTTTAGTCGGGCAGCATGGTCGGCACGGGCTTGGAGGGCCGAAGGGCCTGTTCCTGTGCTGTACATTTCTTTGTTCTTTGTTCTTTGTAGAGAAAACCCATCTTTCCCTCAAAGTATTAACGAAAACCCTCCAATCACATGTGTGGTCTATCCTATTGAGAGACCCCTCTTTTTGGCAGTATGGACATCAAGCCCCAATGGGCACACCAGTCGCACCCTGCTCCGGGCCTGCTTCTGGCAGACAGCCTCTGTGGAGATGACAGTCACAGCACATGTTCAGGGTCCATTCTGCCAGCAGCAATGTCCCAGCATCTGCAATATTCGGACCTAATTGGGTTCATAATCAGATTAATTAAATTCTCACCTCCGTGCGCTGGACAGGCAATCCTGGACCTCGCTCCCCTTCTGACAATAGAAAATCAGCCCTTTTGTTACTTTTCCCACCAATTTCACATTTCATTTGCTGAACACCTTACACCTCAAACCATTCCGAATTCTGCTGAAATGACATGTCAAGCTGAAATGTTAACCCTGTTTCTCTCTCTATGAACACTGCCAGGGGGTACCGCATATTTCTGGCAGTTTCTGTTTTTCCAAACAAGTATTTTAATTGAATTACTTCATTTGATTTCCGTTTTTTCCTGTAACACTCACCATAGATCCAGCTTAGACCAATCAGTTCCAACAGAGCAGCTGTAAGGATGCCCCATCCAGTACAGAAATAATCAATTAACATTAGCCAGTAAATCCCAGCCTAAAATTAAAACGGAAAATTAGAATGTGCATTGTTTAGGAATAGACCAGGACTCTGATCTCAAAATAAGGAATGCTGTGAGATGACAGATCTACAAATTTACATAAATACTATCATAACCAGATTGTATCCTCAGCATCTGTATTTAGGACCAGCAAAGGTCATAAAATCATAGAATCCCATAGTGCTGAAGGAGGCCATTTGGCCCATCAA
The DNA here is from genome assembly GCF_047496885.1 of Scyliorhinus torazame. Lineage (NCBI taxonomy): Eukaryota > Metazoa > Chordata > Chondrichthyes > Carcharhiniformes > Scyliorhinidae > Scyliorhinus > Scyliorhinus torazame. The sequence continues at coordinate 210,393,745 of NC_092711.1, read as the reverse complement.
GTCTGCACCATCTCTTTGAAAGCACACCCTAGCCTAGGCCCACTCTCCCCATTCTATCCCCATATTTCCACCTAACCTTTGGACAATAAGGGGCAATTTAGCGTGGCCAATCCACCTAAACTGTACCTCTTTGGACTGTGGGAGGAAACCGGAGCGCCCGGAGAAAACCAACGCAGACTCGGGGAGAACATGCAGACTCCACACAGACAGTCACCCCAGGCCAGAATTGAACCCGAGTCCCTGGTGCCATGAGGCAGCTTACTTAGTTCCGCATCATCACTGCATACCACTCAATAAAATGGAAAAGTAAAAGGACTAAAAATGTACTTAATCCTGTGAAAGTTCTGACTGTTAATTTGTAACCCACACGACTTGTCAAAATTATAGTAAATTATTAAAGCACAACATACCTGTGTCACATATACAAGGCCGAGGAAATAAAATAACAAGCAAGCAGCAGTTGTCATATAAAGACGCTTTGATCGGAGAACCTTGGGGAACTGGTCCAGCAGGGATGTTATAATTTTTTCTGATGATATAAAAATCAGTAATCAATGAATAGTTTGCACAGTCCCGGAGACACTCACCACAGGAGCGACCAAACCCCTGAAAATCAGAGGAGCAACAAGGACAGATTCCTCTATCCACGGGTCCACTCTCTGAGGAAACACAAAGGTTGGCTTGAATGTTCTGTTTGAGTGTTGGAAACCCTTTCCGACCCTGATCAGGCAAAAAAAACCTACCCACTCACCTTCCTCCGAGTTTCCAGGGCAGTCTTCCGATGGAGGAGCCTGCAGAACTCAGTCAGTGCAGGAAGCTTCGGAGCGAGCAGTGGAGAGAATCTGTACAGAAGCCTCTCCCCCTTATTATAGAATGATAGAAGGAGGCCATTCGGGCCTGGAAGTTTTGGGTAAGTAATGAGACGTCTTCCAGGAGGGCCTGGGCAGGATTGAGGGGACCTTGGCCAAGATATATGTGAATCCTGAGACCCAGCCAAAGTACGTCCATGCCCACCTGGTGGCCGATGCGCTGCTGGCGGAAGTCGAGGACGAACTCAACCAATTGGAAGGCCTTTATATTATCTACCCAAGTACACACCTCCTCCCTGTTCCCACACCTCCACCCTATCCCCAAACCTCAACCTAACCTTTTTTTGACACTATGGACAATATAGCATAGCCAATCCATCTAACCTGCACATCTTTGGACTGCGGGAGGAAACCGGAGCACCCGGAGGAAACACACGCAGACACGAGGAGAATGTGAATACTCCGCACAGACTGTGAGCCAAGCCGGGAATTGAACCTGGGACCCTAGCGCTGTAAAGCAACTGTGCTAACCACTGTGCTACCATGCTGCCCACAAATGAGCTGCCGTATTCTGGTAAGTAAAGAGTTTAAAAACCCCAAAGCTTCATTGAAAAGCTACAAGGAAAAGGTAAGTGGGTAAGGAGCAAGAGAGATAGGTGGGCAGGGTGGTGAGGTTGGTTCAGGTTGAGGGGGAGTCAGACGTTCAGGGAGTAGTGGGGTGGTGGGGCTACACAGATCAGGTCACCAGGGAGTAAAGAATTTGGGGTGGGGGGGAGGTTGGAAGGTCGAGGTGTAGCCGGGGTGTGTGGGGGGAGTCGTTCCGTGGGAGCTAGTCAGGTCAGTTGACAGGGAGCCAGGGGAATTGTGTGTGTGTGTGTATATATGTGTAGGGGGGGGGGGGGGAGGGGGTCATTTGGGGGGGGGGGGGGGGGGCGGGCATTGTAGTGGAGTCAGTTGGCAAGGGAATAAGGTCGGGGGTCAAGGAGGGAAGGTAGGGATGGGGGGGCAGGCAGATGTGGCTGGGAGAGGAAACAGTGTAAGCGCTTCCCAGTCAGTCTGTAGTTACCCAGGAGTTTGATTGGGTTTTTCCTTTGGCTAACATTTCCTGGGGTAGTAGTCATGGAGGAGCCCAGAAGGGAGAGTAAAACAATGGTTTATTTCCTAGAACAACATATTTACAAGTAATAGTCCCAGTCTGGACTACTCTGCAGCTCGGCTCCTAATCCTGCTTTCTCCCCAGAACCTTTGATCCCATTCACCCCAAGTGCTATATCTAGCCGTCTCTTGAATATATTCAATGTTTTAGCATCAACTACTTCCTGTGGTAATGAATTCCACAGGCTCAACACTCTTTGGATGAAGAAATGTCTCCTCATCTCTGTCCAAAATGGTTTAGCCTGAATCCTCAGGCTGTGATTCCCAGTTCTGGACACACGCACCATAGGGAACATCTTCCCTGCATCTGCCCTGTCTAGTTCTGTTAGAATTGTATAAGTCTCTATGAGATCCCCCCTCATTCTTCTGAATGCCAGCGAGAACAATCCCAACCTAGTCAATCTCTCCTCATATGTCAGTCCTACCATCCCTGGAATCAGTCTTGTAAACCTTCGCTGCACTCCCTCGAAAGCAAGAACATCCTTCCTCAGAGAGGGAGACCAAAACTGCACACAATATTCTAGGTGTGGCCTCACTAAGGCCCTGTATAATTGCAACAACACATCCCTGATCCTGTACTCGAAACCTCTTGCAATGAAGGCCAACATACCATTAGCCTTCTTTACCTCCTTCTGCATCTGCATGCTTACCTTCAGCTACTGGTGCATAATGATTCCCAGGTCCCGCTGCACACTCCCTCTTCCAATTTACAACTGTTCAGGTAGTCACCTGACTTCCTGTTTTTGCTTCCAAAGTAAATAACCTCACAGCAAATTATACTTCATCTACCAATGATTTGCCCACTCGCCCAACCTGTCCAGATCATGCTGTAGGATCTCTGCATCCTCGTCACAGTTCACCCTCCCACCAATTTGGTATCATCTGCAAACTTTGAGATATTACATTTTGTTCCCTCATCCAAATTATTAATACATATTGTGAATACCTGGGGTACCAGCACCGATCCCTGTGGCACCCCACTAGTTACTGCCTGCCAAATTGATTCCTACTCTTGGTTTCTTCTCTGCCAACCAGTTTTCTATCCACCTCAATACACTTCTCCCAACCCCAGTAGGTGTGGCTCGTGTCGATCTTGGAAAAGGAATGACCCTCAGCTAACATCTCATATAGGTTTTCTATCCGCAGCATTGGGTACCTGTCCAGATAAGAGACCTTGTTTACGGTCAACTTATCTTGCACAGGCGTACGGTTTTGTCAGGTTTTAGCAGCCAGGCTACCGGAGCTGCCCAATCAGCAAACCGCGTTGGTCAGATAATATAAAGGCCTTCCAATTGGTTGAGTTCATCCTCGACTTCCGCTAGCAGCGCATCGGGCACCAGGTGGGCATGGACGTACTTTAGCTGGGTCTCAGGATTCACATATATCTTGGCCAAGGTCCCCTCAATCCTGCCCAGGCCCTCCTGGAAGACGTCTCAGAACTTACCCAAAATTCATAGTCTTCTGGAGCCCATCTGGAAGAGCCGTTGCCTGTCCTGCCAGAGGCATTGTAGCCAGTCACGGCCCGGCAGACTCGGTCCAGGGCTGCGCACTATTATCAACAGCAGCCTTTGGATGGCTGGGACTTCCCGCATATAGGTCAATAGCCTTGCCTCAGCATCCCACAAACCCAACTGTGAACTCGAGCCCTGAGTGTGCTGCCAAGGTGTACCTCCCAACTACTGAGTTTGTGGCCCGGTGTCCAATTCCATCTTTAACCGGTGGCCATTCACCTGGACGGTAATCCTTATGGGAGCAACTCGTGGCACAGCAATACAATGCAATTGTATACACTCCTTATCACAGGTTGTTATAATCCCATTTCTGCTGTGTCGGGCTATTACTTATTCCGCACATAAGGCGATCCCATCGCATCTCAGGTAGTGATGGCCCACAGTTGCAAAACTCCGCCAATTGGTGCAACCATGGCAAAATATCGGTAATGGACTCCCCTGGGGTAATCTTGGCCATATTAAATTGATAGCTCTCCACGATAACAGTCGGCTTGGTGTCATAATGATTTGCCATGAGCGCCACTAACTCTTCGAGCGTCTTGGAGCCTGGGGCCATGGGATATATCAAGCTCTTTATGGCACTGAAAGTGGGGGCCCCACAGGCGGTCATAAGAATCATCATCCCCAGCGATAGTGTTCACCTTAAAAAAAATAGGGGATATGCTCTGCATGCTGAGTCCAGTCCTCTACACCCAATCAAATGCATCGAGTCTGCTAAAGAGTCGCATTTTCAAAATGGTGCAAACCTTATTCCTTTGTGAAGAGGCGAATGTCCATCAAGTGGTTAGCAGCATCGGCTATTTTATATTCATCGCCTATTTAGTAGTCATGGGGGAATCCGGAAAGGAGTCAAAAATGGTTTATTCCCAAAAGGAAAGGGTCGTCCCAGTCGGGACTACTCTGCAGCTTGACTCCGACCTGGGCCGGCTTTTATGGTACTGAGTTAACCTATTGCGCTGACGGGCCTGCACCCCTCAACAGATGAGCTCATAATCAGTGAGGCTCATGGGAAGAATAATCGGGTCGTCCCTGTGGGAGTTATAACATTGGTTAACTATCCACGTGAATATGTCGGAACTGTCCGATGTTTTGAATCCGACTCAGAGTCCACAAGGTAATGGAAGCAGGAGTGCAGGAGAACTGTTCGTCAGAAACCCAAGCTTCCTGGGAAATTCCGATGGAGTGATTGCTTTAGGCTTGTGGAAGGTCCTATCGCTTATCTTGGGGGATAGGGCCGGTCTCCGACCATTTGGGAACTGGTAGATCTGGGGCTGGATTCTCCGCCGGCGGGGTGCTCCGTTTTGACAGCATTCCAGGGGTTTCCCGACTGTGTGGGGCTGCCCCACAGTGGGAAACCGCATTGACCAGCCGGCGTATTGCAGCATCCCGCCGGCGGGGTGAAACAGAAATGTGGCTTGGCGGGGCCAGCTCCAGTCTATTGTGTTTTGAGGCAAACGATGGGGCAGTGTGAAATCACATCAGTGATTTATTTAACTAAGAAGAGCTATATACAGAACACAACAACGACTACACAGGTCAGATCCCCTCAACTTCCAAGCTAACTCTACCCATACCTCAACAGCCAGATCCACACCTAAACACCTGACAGGCTAACGTTGACGTGCTCTGTCCCCATAGGCTTTGTGAGGGGCCCGTGGCCCGTGAAGCGTCGCCCCTTAAAGGTGCCACACTGCCACATTATTCTCCCCCTTAAGTTCCCTGAAATACAAAAACAGAAAAACTCTTATTTACACTTACTTACAATCAAAGAGAGTTACAAAATGGGTGCTTAAAGCAAAGTTCATAAAGGTAAGTCTATCAGGTGACTTCCTAATTCTTGACGAACATCTCAATTTGGCCACTGGCTTTACCAGATTGGGGGCATCCACGTCTACAGCAAGGGAATGCAAATCTGTAGAGTCTGAAATAAGGGCAGTACTGACTATCTCTTCAACCCTTTCTGTGACCCCTGTCGATTTCCCTTGAGAGGATCTCAGTTCTAACACCACCAACTCAGCAAGTAGTAAACTGTAGCTGGGACGACAGTTTCTCTCCTTCTCAAATGAATGTTCAACATGATTTTTAGCCTCACGGCCCTCTAGATCTGTGACATAGGACACTGGCCCAGACCTGCCAACAACTCTCCCAGGTAACCATTCTGGTCCTCCACCAAAATTCTGCTAAATCTTCTGTTTGAAAAGACCTGTCCTTCTTGGCTGGCCTTCCTGTCAGGCTTACTTGACTCCACTTTTCCCGAAGAAGTTAGAAAAATAAGGTCAAGCGGTGTCCTTAGGCACCTACTGTTACTGATATTGTTGGGGGAGATGGCTCACCTGGGAAAGGCAGCAGTAGCCAAGTTCACGGCACATTGGCTGGCTCTGCTGTGCAGGAGGGCAGGAAAAAGACTGGTAGAGCTATATGATAGGGGATTTGATGGTAAGGGGAATAGACAGGCATTACTGCGGACGTAAGCAATACTCCAGGAAGGTATGTTGCCTCCCGGTGCAAGGGTCTTAGATGTCTCAGAGTGGCTGCAGGACATTCTAAAGGGGGAAGGTGAACAGCCAGCTGTCGTGGTGCATATAGGCACCAACAATATTAGTAAAAAACAGGATGAGGTCCTACATACTGAATTTAGGGAGTTAGATGATAAACTAAAAAATAGGACTTCAAAAGTAGTAATCTCGGGATTCCTACCAGTGCCACATGCTAGTCAGAGTAGGAATGGTAGGATAGACAGGATGAATGAGCGTCTTGAGAGATGGTGCGGGAGGGAAAGATTCAGATTTTTGGGATATTGGAATCGGTTCTGGGAGAGAAGGAACCATTACAAATCGGACAGTCTACACCTGGGCAGGACTGGAACCAATGTCCGAGGGAGGTTGTTTGCTAGTGCTGTTTTGGAGGGTTTAAACTAATGTGGCAGGGGGATGAGAACCAATACAGGAAGTCAGAGGGTAGTAAAAAGGGGACAGAAACAAAAGCTAGTAAGGAGGAAAGTGGAAAGCAGAGAAACAGATTGAACTGCCTAGTATGGCAGGGGGGAGGGAACCAGAACAGAAGGTCAGCGGGAGAAATAACTGAGGGAGAGCTATAGACTAAGGCCAGTAAGGTTAAGAGGAAGAACAGGCAGGGAATGGTTGGTCAATGCACCGGGGCTGGTGGGCTGAAGTGCATTAGTTTCAATGTGAGGAGTATTTCAGGTAAGACAGATGAACTTAGAGCTTGGATTAGTATGTGGAATTATGATGTTGCTATTACAGAAACTTGGTTGAAAGTGGGACAGGATTGTCAACTAAACATTCCAGGATTCAGATGCTTCAAGCAGGACAGAGGGGGATGCAAAAGGGAGAGTTGCATTATTAGTTAAGGAGAATATCACAGCTGTGCTGAGAGATAATACCTTGGAGGGTTCAGACTGCAAGGCAATATGGGTAAAGCTCAGGAATAGGAAGGGTGCTGTCACAATGCTGGGGGTTTACTGCAGACCTCCTAACGCCCAGTGGGAGATAGAGGAGCAGCTATGCAGACAGATCTTGGAAAGATGCATAAACAATTGGATTGTTGTGGTGGGTGATTTTAACTTTCCCTATATTGAGTGGGACAATATGACTCAGAGGCATGGATTGAGAAGAATTTATAAGGAGCATCCAGGAGGGTTTCTTGAAACAATATGTCAATAATGCAACTCAGGAAGGGACCATATTAGACCTGGTGCTGGGAATGAGCTCAGCCAGGTAATCGAAGTTTCAGTAGGAGATCATTTCGGGAACGGTGATCATAATTCTGTAAGTTTTAAGCTGCATATGGATAACAACAAGTTAAGGTCCTCAGATGAAGTTGTTAGACTGGGGGAAGGCTAATTACAACAGCATTAGGCAGGATCTCAAAAGTGTTGACTGGGCATGGCTGTTTGAGGGAAAATCAACATCCGGCATGAGGGAGACTTTCAAATGTCAGTTGATTAGAAATCAGAATCAGCATTTACCTGTGACGACGAAAGATAAGGGTGGTAAGTTTAGGGAATCCTCAGGCAGCATGGTGGCACAGTGGCTAGCACTGCAGTCTCACGGCATCGGGGTCCCAGGTTCGATCCCGGCTCCGGGTCACTGTCCGTGTGGAGTTTGCACATTCTCCCCGTGTTTCCGTGGGTTTCGCCCCCACAACACAAAAGTGTGCAAGGTAGGTGGATTGGAGTCTTGGGCGGAGAAATGGCAGGTGGAGTTTAATCCAGACAAGTGTGAGGTAATGCAATTTGGAAGGTCCAATGTATGTTGGAATTACACAATAAATGGTAGAACTCTTGCGAATATTGAGCTGGGTGTGCATGTCCACCGATCACTGGAAGTGGCAACGCATGTGGATAAGGTCGTCAAGAAGTCATATGGCTTGCTGGCCTTCATCGGTTGGGATATTGAATATAAAAATTGACAAGTCATGTTGCAGCTGTACAGGGCCGTAGTTAGGCCTCATTTGGAATATTGTGTACAATTCTGATCGCCACACTGCCATGGGCAGCACGGTAGCATTGTGGGCAGCACGGTAGCATTGTGGATAGCACAATTGCTTCACAGCTCCAGGGTCCCAGGTTCGATTCCGGCTTGGGTCACTGTCTGTGCGGAGTCTGCACATCCTCCCCGTGTGTGCGTGGGTTTCCTCCGGGTGCTCCGGTTTCCTCCCACAGTCCAAGGATGTGCGGGTTAGGTGGATTGGCCATGATAAATTGCCCTTAGTGTCCAAAATTGCCCTTAGTGTTAGGTGGGGTTACTGGGTTATGGGGATAGGGTGGAGGTATGGACCTTGGTAGGGTGTTCTTTCCAAGAGCCGGTGCAGACTCGATGGGCCGAATGGCCTCCTTCTGCACTGTAAATTCTATGATTCTATGATAAGAATGTGGAGGCTTTGGAGAGGGGACAGAAGCGGTTTACTAGGATGTTGCTTGGCATGGAAGTCATTAGCTATGAGGAGGGGTTAGATAAACTCGGTCTGTTCTCACTGGAACAACGGAGGTTGAGAGGCCACCTGATAGAGGTCTACCAGATTCTGAGTGGCATGACAGAGTGGATAGTCAGATGCTCTTTCCTACCGTAGGAGAGTCATGTACTAGGTGACATAGGTTTAAAGTGTGTGGCGTAAAGTTTAGAACAGATGTGCGAGGCAATCTTTTTACACAGAGGGTGGTAAATATATGGAACGCGTTGCCTGAGGAGGTGGTGCGAGAGGTACGATCGTGGCATTTAAGGGGTATCTAGAAAAATGTATGAATAGGGTGGGAATGCAAGGGTACGGACTCCGTAAGTGCATACGGTTTTAGTTTAGGCAGGTACCATGGTCAGTGCAGGCTTGGAGGGCCGAAGGACCGGTTCTTGTGCTGTATTGTTCTTTGTTTTTTGTTCTTTGTACTCGTTAACAACTCAACCGGCATGAGCCCAGTGGTGATATCTGGGGTTGTATTGTATGAGAGGAAGAAGTCTGCCGAATGAAGCGGTAGTGGCCGATTAACTTGTTTTTTCAATGAAGCTTTGAAAGTTTGGACAGCTCTTTTGGTCAGCCCGTTTGATGGGGGGCAGTAGAAAGCTGTCCTTACATGCTGGATCCGATTGGGTGTAATGTAGAATTGAGACTGTTTGGCTGTGAAGGCAGCACCATTGTCTGAGACAACCAGCTCAGGTAGGTTGCGAATTGCAAACACTTGGCACAGCTTGTCCACAATGGCGCTGCAGTGGTCGAATGCATAAGCTGAACATCCAGATACTTGAAGTGGGCGTCCGGTACAATCAAAAACATCATACCCAAAAAGGGACTTGCAAAGTCGATGTGGAGCCTTGTCCATGGACACCCCGGCCACTCTCAAGGTTGCAAACCTGCTGCAGACGGAAGGTTGTGTTGAGTCCGCTCGCATTGATTAACCATACTTCTGACCTCCTTGTCGATCCCTTGCCACCAAATGTAGCTCCTGGCCAGCACCTTGTTCTTGGACTGACCAGGATGACCGTGCTGTAATTCTTGGAGAAGAGGCAGCTGCCCTGGGGGTGGCAATATTACTCTGTAGTCCCACAGGAGAATTTCATCCTCACAAATGATTTTTTTCCCCCTATGTTGTACCTAGGGCCCAATCTGTTCCATCTTCTCAAAATGCCAGTCCCTGAGAACCACCCTTTTAACTCTTGACAATACATGGGACTGGATTCTCCGCAGCCCCGCGCCAAAATCGCGTTCGGTGCAGGGACGCAGAATCCAATTTCACGCCGAATTCGGGCCCTACTCCAGTCCGCCAATTCTCCGGGACCCGAGAATCGGCTTGATCGCGGAGTACTCTGCATGGCTGGGTGTCCATTGACAGAGGCCAACCCAGCGATCCTCCGCTCTCGGCCGACCAAGTTCCTGACAGCGTGGAACTAACCTGGTATTGCCAGACAGGATGCCGCCCTGGTGGGGGGCGGGGGGATTGGACACTAAGGGGGGGGGGAGCGAGGGGGGGCTTATAGACAGCCGGGGTTAAGATCCACGTGGTCAGATCCTCGGGCGCGTGGTCGATCGGGTGGTCTAATTTTTCAGTCTGCCTCCGCGGACCGAGTCAAACAGCTCGGATCGGCTACTGGAGGCCGTCGCTGTGCGCATGCGCGGTCTCAAAACCGGTAGTGCGGGGGCCCGTATCCGCAACTACTCCGGGTCCCTACTAGCCCCCTGCAGGGCATTGAATTAGCTGTACTCTTTTGCAGGAATCTCCAGAGTGAAACTCCAACATTTTCTTGTCGGCGTTGGGACATAGTCCTATTTTGGAAAAATCCAGCCCATGGTCTTTTTGCTCTATGTCTTAATGTGGCCAGATGAAATAGGTAGACTGTCAGCAAAAGTTAGAGGCAGAACAATCACATATGGAGTCGGAGATTCGGATATTGTTTATGGCAGTGGAAGCTCAAAACACCCACATTTGATATCTGGGCTCCCAGTCTGTGCTGAAAGATTTACGAACGTGAGGCCAAAAGCAGTGACCATCTTTGCACACGGGTCGATGCTATTGGCGGGATGGATTTATCTTCATGAAAAATGCCAAGTAATGATTTATGGTTCAAGACAATGGAGAAGTGATGGCCATAAACATACTGATGACATTTTGTAATGGCATAAGTGACCACCGGACTTTCTTTGTCAATCTGGGAATATTTCCTATCCACATCCGACAATGTTCTGGATGTGAAGGTGACAAGCCTTTCCACTCCATCTTCCATTTTGTGTGGGAGTAGCACACCAATGCCATAAGGTGATGCATTACACGTGACAAGGTCGATAATGGCAGGGCCTGTTTGACCTGATCAAACAATTTCTTCTTGGAATATTCCCACTTCTAACATTGGCGGGTTTTTTGCAGTTGATGTAGGGGTGCCAAAATGGTCGACAGGTTGGCCTGTAAAAGCGGCCGTAATAATTGACCATCACTAGAAAGGACTTCAATTCCAACGTACTCCTTGGTCTTGGACCCCTTTTATTGCTTTTATCTTATCGTCAAGTGGTGCAATCCCGTCACATCAACTCTGAAACCTAAATACGTGAACTCATCAGCCTGAAACGTAAACTTCTCGCTTTAACCGAATACCAGCTTCTTTAAGCCCCTTCAGGACATCTTGATCGTGCGCTCGAATATGGCACAGGCCGAAGGGCAACCTCGCATATTGGAACAAACCTTTGTGGATATTTATGGTAACAAACTTTCTTGACTCAGCTTCCAGATCCAGCTGCTGGAATGCATGGCTTAAATATAATTTAGTGCACTTGAGTCTTCCTGTCAACTGAGAACATAAATCTTATATCTTAGGGATAGGATATTTATCTACTTTAGCACCCTGTTCACCATCATCTTGTAATCACTACAGATTTGGACTGTGCAGTCCGGCTTCAACACGGGTACGATGGGTGCTGCCCATTCTGAAAACTGTACTGGAATAATTACCCCCAGGTCTCCCAGGATCTTCAACTCCACCTCCATATTTTGATGTAGAGCAGAAGGCACCAGTCTGGTGTGGTGACACTTTGGTGTTGCTTTTGGGTCTACATAAATCTTTGCTTTCACTCCTTTGATGCATCCTAACTCTCTCTGGAAGACCTCTGTAAAATCTCCATTGGTGATGCTGAATAGTTTTAGCCACCTTAACTTTATGTTTTTCAGCCAATCCCATCTTATGAGGCTTGGCCTTTGTCTCATTACTACAATTAGTCGCAGCTAGGCTGACTGCGGTTGGCACGATACTGGCATGGATGCCGCCCCCCATATATGTGCAGTGCCTCCCCAGTATAGGTGGCTAAGGTGACCGATGTACCTCTGAGATTCACAGGCTGCAGCCCTCCCTGCAGAGACTTAAGTATTTGCTCACCCACTAACGTGGCAGCCGCCATTGTATTGACCTCCATTTTAAGCAGACGGCCATTGATGACATGGGCAATCTGAATTGGGTGGTGGGGGGGAGGTTATTTTACTTAATCTCACCATGTTCAGAGTGTACACCAATTGTTCACTGGAATTTCAGAAATCTGGAGGGGGGGGGAAACTTGGAGTCGACTTTCTAATTCTGCATCTAGCTTGTCTTTCTTATTACATTGGAAACAGATGAATTCCTTACACTTGCATCTGTCTTGGAAATGCCCTTCCCCACAATTGTAATAAGCTTCAGACTCTTGTGTCTGCCGTCACTTTTCTTCTTTTCTGGCTCTACTGCTCACTTCGGGAATGTCAAGTGGCCACCAATTCCCACCATAACTATTCCACCTCGTTCTGCACACTTGTAATCAAAAGCACTTTGTTCAGCGCTTTCAGTCGCTTGGCCAACTCAACCACTTTGTCCGAGGATATCTTGGTTTCTACCGGCAACATCTTCTGAATATTCAAGTTGTTGATCCCACAGGCCAGCCTGTCACTCAGCATATCACTGAGAGAAGTACCAAATTCACATTGTTCTGGCATTTGTGGAAGTCTGGCTACACTAGCGGATACCGTTTCTCCAGGACCCTGGGATAGGAGCTATCTTCCACTAGGAGGATTATTCAAGAATAGAGAGACCAATCTGGTGCTTCTCCAAAAAAACTGAACAAACATCAGAAGCATTTTTCTGCAGTTGAAAAAGAAACGATTGGCTAATTACTAACTCAAACACTTGGAGATATACGTCGGAAATGGATACAGATATATGGATCACAAACCTTTAAACCCCTGATTCTATGCTGTACTTTTCTTTGTTCTTTAAGGTTTTGGGTTAGATGGGCAGCATAGTCGGTGCAGGCCTGGAGGGCCGAAGGGCCTGTTCTCTGCTGTTCCTTTCTTTTTTCTTTGTGGAGTAATGCAAAACTCAGAGCTATGCTCCGAAAGCTAGTGATTCCAAACAGACCTATTGGACTTTAACATGGTGTTGTAAGATTTCTTACTGTGCCCGCCCCAGTCCAACGCCGGCATCTCCACATTAAGGTTATTCCATTAAAATTTATATCTCCAACCATATTATCTAAAAATCACCCACATTGTAGGGAAGTCACATTTGATTGCGAATGCTTCATCCAGAATTTAAAGTGGCCCAGTTAGAACTGATGGATAATCCAGACCAAGGTTGAGAGAGTAAATGCAAGTGATTGTGTTTTCATGCCTTGTAATGAGGGAATAATGAATCTCTTTTTTTAGGGAGAGGGAAGTGGCATAAGACGATGCTCATTTATATTTGGAAATATGGACCCATAACCTCCGTACTCACCAGTGTCACATTTAGGGGGCATTTTGGAAGATTTTGATTGACAAGGGAGTGAATGGATGTGTGGGACGAGATGCAGGAAAGCAGAGATCAGCCATGATCTTATTGAATAGTGGAGCATGCTCGAAGGGCCTGGTGTAGTCCTGCTCCATTTCTTATGATGTTGTGTTCTTCCCGATTACGGTGTCAAACTGGATTCTCCGCCCCTGCAGGCCAGCCTGTCACTCAGGATGTCACTGAGAGAAGTACCAAATTCTTTGAACACAGTAAATTGCGCAAACTGGAGCAGAAAGTTGCAAGGAAATGTCAATAGATTAATTAAGTTAAGAAGCCACAGATGGATTCAAATGGAATAGCACAGTGACATAGTGGTGAGCACTGCTGCCTCACAGCGCCGGGTTCCCAGGTTCAATTCCGGCCTTGGGTGACTGTCTGTGTGGAGCTTGTACTTTCTCACCCTGTCTGCATGGGTTTCCTCTGGATACTCCGGTTTCCACCCACAGTTCAAAGATGCGCAGGTTAGGTGGATTGGCTGTACTAAATTGCATTATTATCTCATTACGAGGCATGAAAACACAATCACTTCCATTTACTCTCTCAACCTTGGTCTGGATTATCCATCAGTTCTAACTGGGCCTCTTTAAATTCTGGACGAAGCATTCACAATCAAATTGCCCTTTAGTGTCCAGGGACGTACAAGTTAGATGGGGTTGCGGGGATCGGGTGAGGGAATGGACCGAGGTAGGGTGCTCTTTGAGAGGGTCAATGCAGACTCGATGGGCTGCATGGTCTCCTTCAGCACTGTCGGGATTATGGGAAATCCACTTTAGATTTAAAATAGAGAAAGCAGAGCATTTTCTAAATTATGAGAAATCAGAGCAGCAGCAGCAGAAATCAGTTCAAGTTAATGGACAGGAGCAAAATACAATGAAAAATGCTAATGGATTATTAGTCTTCATTTAGGTGTGGTTGGAATTTAAGGGAAAGTTGAAGTTTTGCTCCAGTTGGATAAAGACCAGGGGCTTTGTTTCACTGCAGTCCGACGCCGTACTCGCGGCCGGCGCAGGGGCGGAGAATCCAGTTTGACACCGTAATCGGGACGGACACCGGTCCGGCTATTCTCCGGGCACTGAAAATCGGCGTTACCGGGGAGTATGCTGCACCTCTGGGGGCCGATTGCCAGAGGCCCGCTCAGTAATCCTCCGCTCCCAACCGGCCGAGTTACCAACGGCGTGGAAGTAACGACCTATTGCCTTTCGCGATGCCCGCATGGCGGCTGCTGCCCTGGTCTGGGGCGGGCGGATCGGAGACCAGGGGAGGCCTTATAGGCGGCCGTTAATTAAATGTGCGGGGATTGAAGCTCGAGCCCGTGGCCGATCGGGGGGTCTCTTTCTTCGGTATAGCTCCACCGTCGAGCATGACGTGGCCGCTGGAGGTTGCCGGCATGCGCATGCATGGGCGGCCTCTGACCGGGACCTGCGGGGGCCGGTATCTGCAGCAAAAGCTGCAAGATTTACTCCGGGTCCCTGCTAGCCCCTTGCAGGCTAAGAATTCGTTTAACTTTGTTCAAGGAATTTCGGGAGTAAAACCTCACCGTTTTTCCGCCAGCATGGGGACATAGTCTCATTGGGAGAATCCAGTCCTAGGTTATTCCAGCTCCAGAGTCATGGACACTGCTCATCAGGAAGGATGTTTAGGTCTTGATCAGAAAATACTGGACAATCTCAGCAGGTCTGTGGAGAGGAAAGGGAGCAAATTATTTGAGTCTGAATAATTCTTTGTCAAGGCTAGAGAGAACTGGAAATGGGGTCAGATTTATACTGTAGTGTGGGTGGGGCGGGGGGGGGGGCGGGCGGGGGCTGGAGCAGTTGGATGGACAGGGGGCCAGTGATAGGTGGAGCTTGTCAAAGATGACGAGGACAGAGACAAAAGGGATGTAAATGGGGGTGATTAAAGCTAGAGAAGATGCAGATAAACACACAGAAAGAGATTAGAATGTGTGATTGGCAGAACAAAGGTGAGCAGTGTGTCAAAGGGCAGCAAGGAACAGATGGCCCAAGTAGAGGTGGGGTGGGGAGGAACACAATGGCGAGTTAAAACAGATCAATGGAAGAAATTAAAATAAAAATAAATTGATAGAAATAAAAATGGAGTGAAGTTGGTGGAGAGAGTTCACAGTCCGGAAGGCTGTTATGTCCCTAATTGGCTGTTCCTCCAGTTTGCACTGGGCTTAGTTGTCAATCTCCACCTGTCGCTGGCCCCTTATCCAGCCCCACCATTCCACCCCCCCCCCCCAACTACAGTATAAATCTGACCCCATTTCCAGTTCTCTCGAGCTTTGACAAAGAGTCATCCAGTCATTGATACGTTAGCCCCCTTTTCTCTCCACAGATGCGGTCAGACCTGCTGAGATTGTCCAGTATTTTCTCTTTTTGTTTCAGATTCCAGCATCAGCAGTGATTTGCTTTTACGTTGATGTGGAAATGCCGGCGTTGGACTGGGGTGAGCACAGTAAGAAGTCTCACAACACCAGGTTAAGGTCCAACAGGTTTGTTTCAAAACACTAGCTTTCGGAGCACTGCTCCTTCCTCACCAGACTTTAACCTGGTGTTGTAAGTCTTCTTACTATGCTTTTATATTGATCTTGAAGTTGGTGCAGCGCTCACCACAATGATACTAGGGCAAAAACGATTCAGACACGAGGAAATGTTGTGTAAACTATGGCCAGGGTTTTCTGGACTCTCCCCCACAGTGAATCTTCCAATCCTGCGGAAGTCTATGAGAATCGACCGCTGTGGATTGGCTATGCTAAATCAGAGTCCCTGTGGCCTCACCTGAATACAATCTACCCAGACGAAGGGGCGGGTCTATCTCCCCTTTTACTAGGACTGCTGGGATATAAATACCCGGCCCTGGTATTGGCTGGGTACGGGAGCCTTTCAGGGTGTAGGAGGAGTGTAAAATAACCTGAATAAAGCCAATTCTTTCTACAGACATTGCTTCTGAATGGTCCCTTGCCTGAGACTATACATTTTGCAGGGACTTTCCAGGGGACAATGTACCGACTGATAGTAGATGCTCACTCCAAATGGATGGATGTACACCGGACGATGACACCTACATCATGTGCCACCACTGAATGGCTCCAACAGACTTTTAGCTTTCATGGACTCCCGGAGGTCCTTCTGTTGGACATTGGCAGTAGATCGGAGTGTGCAGATTTTTTAAAGCAAAATAGTGTCAGCATGTCCACATCGCGCCTTATCACCAGTCCAGAAATGGGTTGACAGAACATGCCGTGCAGCCATTCAAACTTGGGATCAGCAAAGAGACCATGGGCTCGCCAGAAACCCGACTCGCCTATTTTCTGTTCTACCACAGGACCACGCTGCACGCTACCACCGGGATGACGCCCACGGAGCTTTTGATGGATCATTTCTTGCACATGCAGTTGAGCTTAGTTTCCCCGAACATAGGGGATCGGACCGTGACCAGCAGGAACGGACCGAGGTGAAGCGAGCCAGGCCCATGAGAGAATTAGCTACTGGTGATTGCCTTTACATCCAGAATTTAACTGACGGGGATTATGGATTCCGGGAAGGGTCATAAAACACACCCGGCCGGTCTCATATATGGTGCAGGTGCAAGGGAAGGACTTGATTAGGCACGTGGACCATCCCCGGAGCCGAGTGGAACAGGTATCTGAAAACCGACCATGGATCGTGAGCCCGGTCATGCCCCTCCCTCCAGAGCAGTTGCAAATGCACCCAGCTAGGCAGCTGGACCCTGTAGTGATGTGCATCACTGTATGTACACAAGGGGTCAATGTAAATACACTACAACTAAGTAACCACTAGAGGGAACACCAGAGATGTCATGACATGCAGACATACAACCAATGGGCCATTAGAACAGGACACAATCAATGGGTAATCAGGACACCCAGAGGTGGCATTACCACAAGGGGGCACTTCACAACTCATATAAAAGGACAGGGCACACAGGCTCTGCCTCTTTCCACAGACAGACATCTAGAGAGTTAGACAGGGTTAATCAGCAGCATCACACCCCAGCATGTGGCTTAGAGCAAGCTGGTACAGTTAGACTGAGTTACTAGAGAGGTAGATTAGCAGAGTGTCAAACTCATTTAAGAACTGTGTTAATAGTTCAACAAACACGTTGAACTCATTTCATAGTTTGGAGCTTCCTTTAGTAGAGACTACAACAAGGAAGCAGCTTGTGTTATCCGAAGCAGCATAACACAACAGACCCAGTGACTCAGAAATGTGGGATATCGACCAGTCCGACGACGGGGTGGACATGGAGTTTTTGCCAATGGACATTGACGCAGATCCAGGACTGACCCCCAAACGTAAGGCAGCGAAACCTCCCAGATTTCAACCAGGAAGCGCTTCTCCCCAGTCCATTGCACCCTTCCGGGCCGGAAGCAGTGGGTGCTGGATAATCAGCCTTTGGCAAAGAGGGAAAAAGGTTTCCACTCTTCCATCGACATGGATGATGTATCGGACTTTGAGGGGAGGGGTGTTATAACCCTACACGGGGCCCAGGGACATGCAAAATCAGAGTACCTATGACCTTCCCTGAATACGATCTACCCAGATGAGGGGGTGGGGCTAACCCCATTTCCTAGAATTCTGGGATATACATTCCCCAGGCCAGGTGTGGGCCAGATCCAGAAGAATTTTTGGGAATAGGAGGAGTGTATAGTAACCTGAATAAAACCAAACTTTTCTGCAGACATCACTTCCGAGTGGTTGATTGCCTCATGCTTTACAATTTGCTGGTGACCCTACACTGTAAATGATCCTGAGGCCTGTGATCTAAAATGGACTTCACTCATTGAGCCTCCTTTCCTGGCAATGCCACATCCAGGCCTGCCAGCTCAATGATTATCATCGAATTTACAGTGCAGAAGGAGGCCATTCGGCCCATCGAGTCTGCACCGGCTCTTGGGAAGAGCACCCGACCCAAGGTCAACACCTCCACCCTCTCCCCATAACCCAGTAACCCCACCCAACACTAAGGGCAATTTTGGACACGAAGGGCAATTTATCATGGCCAATCCACCTAACCTGCCCATCTTTGGACTGTGGGAGGAAACCGGAGCACCCGGAGGAAACCCACGCACACACGGGGAGGATGTGCAGACTCCACACAGATAGCGACCCAAGCCGGAATCGAACCTAGGATCCTGGAGCTGTGAAGCAATTGTGCTATCCACAATGCTACCGTGCTGCCCAGTTGAACATGATGATCCAGTTGAATGTGTTGATACGGCCTCTGTGTTCCTGCTCACAATAATGGGGCTTTCTGCTGGTGTTTCCAGCATCTGTGACCAGCTACTAATTGGCTTTGACAACATGGCTAGTTTGGTGACTTTACTGGAGGTGTTTAGGCCTCATTTCCATTTTGTCTGCTGTTTAATTGTGAACATTGCTGATGTTTGATTGGATTAATACAGATCTGAAATTGAGCTACAGAGTAGTGAATCTGAACATAAGAATGTGTTGAGGTAGTGAGCAGATATACAAACACATTAAAAATTCATCCATCTTATAACCTTCTATAAAACTGGAAAAAGATAGGTTCAATTAAATAATGATGCTCTTACCAAAATCTGCAAACAGACTGTCTAGTCCCAGAGTGAGCAGCATGAGGAAAAATAAGGTGGACCATAAAGGTGCCCATGGCAACTGGGTAAGAGCCTCTGGGTAGGCAATGAAAACCAAATTGAAACCTAAATAATGAATAGAATTGAAAAGATATCAATCACCATGTTTAAGAGAGAACAACGATCAACTCAACAATGTCCTGGAGTCCCACCCTTAAAAGAGTTTGTACCGGTGCGACATTTTCCATTGGCCACACCACTCATTCTGAGCGACAGTGGCAATCCAGTGCCAGGTGGGCGCGATTTAATGGAAAAGATTCTAAGTGTGGTAGCGAGCTGGAATTGCCGCGGATTTCCCACATTCGACCTGGCATGGCCGTCACTGGTATAAAACTTTAATTGGTCCACTTAATGAGGCACCACGGGCTTTACGCCACAAATGATGATCCCACTGACTGATTCGCAGGGACTGCGCCCGCCATCTCCCTGCTAACAAGGGGAGCAGCACTTAAACTGATCCTGCAGAGTGAACCCCACACAGCTCGCAGCCATGTCACTGAGGAGACCAGCCCCACAATTCAAGGATGGGGCTGGTTTAGCACAGCAGGCTAAACAGCTGGCTTGTAATGCAGAACAAGGCCAGCAGTGCAGGTTCAATTCCCGTACCGGCCTCCCCGAACAGGCACCGGAATGTCGTGACTAGGGGCTTTTCACAGTAACTTCATTGAAGCCTACTTGTGACAATAAGCGATTATTATTATTATTATCATCTGGCCAGATTATTAGCTGCGATCAAGACCAGACGGGGTGTCCTATTCCCCCGAGGGGCACGGAATGGCAGACATATGGCAACCAGTGTCGCCTGCGATGAAAAATACTTTTCACTGTACCTCGGTACACGTGACAATAAACAAATCAAATCCAATCCAAGAGGCAGTGACCATCAGCTCGGGGAGCATCACCAGAAGGACCAGCACCCTGTGCCGTAAGAAGATCGACGACCTTCACCGGCATGGGTGGGCTGGCACTGGAACCCTGGCACTGCCCCACCTCCACTCCTGGCCTGTCCCCACGCGCATGCATCTGGTACCACCCCTGTCCAGCACCCTACTGTGCCCCGGCCCACCCATGTCCAGCAGTGCCACCCACACTGCCATACTCCCCATTCATCCATTCCCCGGGATACTCCTCCTCCCCTCCCACCCCGCACGATGAACAAAGTGTGTGGCTAACGAGGGGGGAAGAGGGGAGGGACAAGGGGAGGAGGTGTGAAGACGGACAGCGCCACATCGTAGTGAACTCCGGCCTTGCCAGAATTTGCCGTTGCCACCTGTCCTCCATCCTCTGACTGATCCTGCGTGTCCGACCCGGGCTTGTCCACCAAGCCCTCCTGGTCTGGCACCTCCTCCTCCTCCGAGGAGGAGGTGCCCACATCTTCCTCCCCCGCGCCCTCCAATACATTGCCCCGCTGCTGTGCCAAGTTGTGAAGGGCATAGCAGAACACCACAAAGTGGGCAACCCTCTGGGAGGGATACTGCAGTGCACCAACAAAGTGGTCAAGCCATCGGAACCGCAGATTGAGCAGTCCGATGCACCGCTCGCTGAGAGCCCGGGTGGCTGCATGGGCCTCATTGTACCCGGTCTCCACATCAGTCTGGTCATTCATGGAGTGAAATCCCTTCCCATTGATGTAAGTCACTACCTGACAACCCGGTGTGCGCAAGGAGATATACGTGTCATCTATTGCTCCCTGGACCTGAATCCTGCTTCCTGGGTATCCTGTTGGGCCTGGACCATGTCAAGGTTTATATAGTTCGCTGTCTATCAAACTGGGCATCCGTGACCTCGCGGATGTGGGCTGTAGATGGGAAATGCCACACATGTTCCCG
Organism: Scyliorhinus torazame; assembly: GCF_047496885.1. Classification (NCBI taxonomy): domain Eukaryota; kingdom Metazoa; phylum Chordata; class Chondrichthyes; order Carcharhiniformes; family Scyliorhinidae; genus Scyliorhinus; species Scyliorhinus torazame. Next base: position 210,373,015 of record NC_092711.1, on the reverse strand, counting down.
CTGGAGCCCTGGACTGATCCTGAGACGTAAACGTTCAGGGCTGCGGTAGCCTTGACAGCCATCGGGAGCAGGTATGCTCCTCCTCCATGGGGTGTCAAGCCCACGAAGACATGGCACAGGTGCCACACCATCCACATGTTGAGGAGGAGCCTCCTGCGGCACACGGTGTCCGTCATCAGTTCGAAAGGACAGCGACGCGTGTACACCTTGGGCCTTCGCGGGCCTACCCCTCTGGGTCCCTCTCTGGCCTGATGGGCTGCCGGGCCCTCAGGATGTGGTGCGGACCACTGCACACAGGCCACCCTCTTAAGTCTCTTAACTCGCTTCTGCCGCTGCCTCAGGGGTCTAGCCACCTGGCCTGCCAGTAACACCTCGAGGGCAGCTTCTGCGGGGTCCAAGATATCATCCATCTCAAGTAATATTTGTAAAGAATTGGAGATTGTGAGACTGACAACCAGTGGTGTCCTCCACCCTGGGGCTCTCCATTGCCCCATTGCTTCCCCATCACTGCCCCCCCCCCAACATTCCCTTCCATCCAATATGCCAGCCACCCCTGCCCCACACGCTGTATCCCAGACATCCGCACATAACACTGGTCCCCTCCGCAGTGCACCCACAGACAGCCACTGGTGGTGGAGATGTCCCCTTTGCTGGGGCCCACTCCCTAGGTGTTTGGATGTTGGCAGCTGCGTCCGTGGTGTTGCTTCCTGCAGTGTTCAGGAATATGGCCTGATTGGAATGCTAGGCAATAACTCCCACACACAACATGATGCGTCCAGCCATGGGAATCCACTTGGGATTAGTGAAGTGCTCACGTAACTATGATTGCCAATTCACTATTAGCAATAGCCTTCAGCTATGTGGCCAGCGGCCTTCACAGTCAGTGGAACTGACAGGCAGGGACCCGTAATGGGTACACACGATCCAGGGTGTGGCATGGCAGACCCGTGGGCACTGAGCCACCCACCCTCCACCGATGGCGGCCCACCCTGACTGAGCTTGCCCCACTCGGGGCTCCCTCCACCCCCCACCGACCAAGGCTGGCCCATGGGGCTCCCTCCAGCCCCAAGCACTGGGACAGCAACCCCAATGTCCCTGAGCTCATTGCCTGGGAACAAAGATGGCTACCCACCTCTTTGGATCTCCACACCAGCCATTCTGCTTCACGTTTTTAAAAAGGTGTGCTAATCGATGCCTGTGTGACCGCTTGCTGGGGAGGCGGTTCGACCACAGAAAGCTGTTAGATAGCGAGCCTTTCCCATTGGATGGAGATTGGCCATAAGTGGTGATTATTGGTTACTCACTATAGCACGGCGGCTCCTGATTTCACCACCGGGAGTGGGCTGGTTTGATAGCAAACTGATCGGCGCCCGGCGCAGTTCTCGATTTTGGCTTCCCCTGTGATCTAACCGTCATGTCATGCTCTCACTCAAGCGTGCCATGGCCATTAAATGCACCCATAGTTTTAGAGAAGTCAACTGTTGATTAAATGGATTGTTTGGAAGGGTTACCATTAATTCTTTTCAGGACGAAAGCTAACACTTCGGGTGAACTCTGTGAAAAACAGATGTGGGAGCCACAGGACACGATTAACTCTCACCTATTGGCCAGCAGACAATGGGTTAAATTGGTGTAACATGCTCCTTTGTATCACATCCAGCCAGCGCTGCCTCTGATGTTAATTAACTGCACATAACAGGCAGGATTTTCTATTGGCCCATGCCGGAATCGCGAATCGTGAAACGCGACTGTGCGGAGAATCGATTCTGACGCCGAAATCGCGGAGGTTGTTGATTTCACGGCAAATCGCAATTCTCCATCGCTGCTGCAGCGGCATCAATACAGTCCATTCATGACCGTCTCGTGAGTGTAGGTGGACAGGGAATATGCGAGGGTGCCCACCGTGGAGGGATTGGCGAGCAGGAAAAAGTTGCAGGGGCAGTTTGACAGGCTGACAATGGGGAGGGCGGTAGGGCAACTACGTCGGACAAGGGTGGTGCAATATGAGTATGGGGGAAGGCGAGCTGCATGCTGGCGCACCAGCTGTGGAGGCAGGTTGCGTCCAGGGAAATATTGAAGATACGGACTGGGGCTGGCGATGTGGTGTCGGAGCCATGGAAGATAAAGAATGTATTTGGGGAGTACCACAGGGCCTTTATGAGGCGGAACCGGGGGGAGAGGAGGGGCAACATACAGTGGTTTCTGAATGAGCTGGAATTTCCCCAGGTGGAGGAAGCAAAGAGGCAGGTGTTGGAGGAGCCCCTGGGGCTGAGGGAGGTGCTGGATTGTATCAGGGGGATGAAGTTGGGGAAGGCCCCAGGGCCAGATGGATGCCCAGTGGAAGTTTATAAGGTATTTGCGACTGACCTGGCACCACTACTGTGGGCGTTTAATGAAGCACTGGAGAAGAGGGAGTTGCCAGAGACGATAACGCAGACAGTAATCACACTAATCCCGAGAAAGGGAAAGGACCCGGTGGAATGTGGTTCGTATCGGCCCATATCACTATTGAACACGGATGTGAATGTATTGGCTACGTTGTTGGCGGAGACGATGGAGGTTTGTGTCCCGGGGGTGGTTGTAAAAGCTCAAACAGGCTTTGTGAAAGGCAGACAGCTCACGAGTAACATAAGACGGCTGTTGAATGTGGTGATGAATCTGTCGGGGGCTCTGGTACCGATGGTGGTGGTGTTCATGGATGCGGAGAAGGCTTTTGATCGGGTGGAGTGGCGGTACTTGTTTGAGGTTTTGGGAAGGTTTGGGTCTGGGCCTAGATTTGTGGCATGGGTGCAATTGCTAGATATGGCACCAAGGGCGACGGTGAGAACGAATGATATGAGCTCACGAAGCTTTGACTTACACAGGGGTACGAGGCAGGGGTGCCTGCTGTCGCTGTTGCTGTTTGCGCTGGCCATGGAGCTGTTGGCGATGACTCTCAGGGGGTCGGCAGAGTGGCGGGGATTATGAGGGGACAGAGGGAGCATCGGGTGTCGCTCTATGCCGATGACCTCTTGCTGTATGTTTCGGATCGTTGAGAGTATGGAAAGGATTATGGGCCTACTGGGGAGGTTTGGAGGGTTCCCGGGGTACATGCTGAATGTAGAGAAAAGCGAGGTATTCCCGGTGAATGAGCTGGCACAGTGGGCTAATTTAGGGGGGATGCCATTTATGGTAGCGAGGGATAGGTTTAGGTATTTGGAGATTCAGAAAACGGGGCTCCTTAAGCGGAACTCAACAAAGATGGTGGAGGAAGCCAGGGAGGATCTTAAGAGGTGGGATGCGCTGCACTTAACGTTGGCAGGGAGGGTCCAAGTGGTGAAAATGAACATTTTGCCGAGGTTTTTGTTTATCTTTCAAGCTCTCCCGATCTTTATTCCGAAGGCTTTTTTTCAGATCATGGACACGATCATTTCTGACTTTGTATGGGCGGGGAAGGTGCCGAGGGTGGGGAGGACCCTGCGACAGTGGCAGAGACTGCAGGGGGGGGGCGTTGGCGTTGCCGAACTTGCTTCATTACTATTTGGCGACGAATGTGGACAAGGTGCGGCGGTGGTGGGAAGGAGAAGGAGTCGAGTGGATTAGGATGGAGGAGAAATCTTGTAAGGGGTCTAGTTTGAGGGCTATGGTGATGGCAGCAATGCCAATGGCTCCGAGTAGGTATTCAGGGAGCCTGGTGGTGCAGTCATGGTGAAGATATGGAATCAATTGACGAGGCATTTTAGGGTGCAAGGGAAGTCGGTGCTCACGCTGCTGTGCAAGAATCATGGGTTTGAGCCAGGGGGATGGATACAAGAAGTGGAGGGAAGTGGGACTGGTCAAAGTGAGGGATCTGTATTTGGAGGAAGGGTTCGCCAGTCTGAAGGAGCAAAGGGAGAGGGTAGAGCTTTCGAGGAGGAGTGAATTCAGATATCTGCAAGTTAGGGACTGCGCGAAAGGTCTGGAGGGGGTTCCCTAGGTTGCCGGGATACATCGTACTGCAGTGACTGCTGCTTCTGAATGTGGAAGGGGAGGGAAGAATTGCGGATACATACACAAGTGGCTGGGGAAGCAGGGAGCCATGCGGGTGGTGAAGATCAAGGAGAAATGGGAAGCGGAGTTGGAAGAGGAGATCAATTGGGGAGTATGGAGTGAGGCACTGCATGTGGTAAACGGGACCTCCTCAAGGATGAGTTTGATACAGTTTAAGGTGGTGCACAGGGTGCATATGACTCGGGCGAGAATGAGTGGGTTCTTTCAGGGGGGAGCAGATGAGTGTGAGAGGTGTGGGCAGGGGCCAGCGAATCACGCACACATGTTTTGGGGTTTCAAAAAATTGGGAAGATTCTGGACGAGAGGAAGGGGATAGTAGATTGTTGGGAAGTATGTTTCCCAGGGTGTTTATTCGCTGTAACCTGTTTTGGTACATGTTTGTAATGAAATATATATATTTTTTAAATCAATGTGGTCCGGAATGCAGGCACAGTAAACACTCTTCCCATGTCATTAGCGGGCCCGACCCGAGATTCTCCGAATTCCTGAAGGCGAGATTCACTTGTGCTTTTAAAAATCATGAAACCGACGTTGTGGCTGATAAGAGAGAGAGAGTGGGGAGGGAAAGTATCCAACATAGCCATAGTTTGTCGACAGTTGTGCCGCGGGCTTTTGCCAGGGCTGGGGAAGGAGTGGGGGGGGTGGCCAGGAGGTGGGCTGTGGGGTCAGGGTGGATGGGCATGGAGCAGCATTGCCGTGGCCTGAAAGGCAGCCATGCAGTTGCGTACACCGCTGACTGTCCATTGTGAACTTAGGGCCACAGGTCATATGGGTTTCCCCCCAGGGCACTTCCCAGGTGCCCTCTGATTTCAGCCGACCCATCAATGGGATGGGTGTGCTCCAGCACAACCAGTGCCATCTTGCTGGCTGGGATGAGTGTGTGTGGGGAGTAAAGGGTGTATATGCGGCTGCAGCTTGTTAGCCTCCCGAGTGTCAATCATGGACCCAGTGAAATAGCACGAGGAGAGCGGCGGAGACTCAGTGAAAGAGCGCGAGGAGAGCGGCGGAGACTCAGTGAAAGAGCGCGAGGAGAGCGGCGGAGACTCAGTGAAAAAGCACGAGGAGAGCGGCGGAGACTCAGTGAAAGAGCGCGAGGAGAGCGGCGGAGACTCAGTGAAAGAGCGCGAGGAGAGCGGCGGAGACTCAGTGAAAGAGCGCGAGGAGAGCGGCGGAGACTCAGTGAAAGAGCGCGAGGAGAGCGGCGGAGACTCAGTGAAAGAGCGCGAGGAGAGCGGCAGAGACTCAGTGAAAGAGCGCGAGGAGAGCGGCGGGGACTCAGGATAAAAGAGCGTGATGAGAGCAGTGGGGCCACAGTGAAAGAGCGCGCGGAGAGCGGCGGAGATTCAGTGAAAGAGCGCGAGGTGAGCGGCGGGGACTCAGGATAAAAAAGCGCGAGGAGAGCAGCGGGGACACAGTGAAAGAGCACGAGGAGAGCGGCGGGGACACAGTATAAATGAGCGCGAGGATAGCTGCAGGGACACAGGATAAAAGAGCGCGAGGAGAGCTGTGTGGACACAGGATAAAAGAGCATGAGGAGAACGGCGGGGACACAGCTGCCGGAGAAGCGGCCTTCAGATTTTCGGCGGGAGCAGTGGCCAGGGGTCTGTCGGGAAAGTAGGTTTTCCTCTTTAAAAACTTACCTTGAAGAGTGACATCACAGCAAAGCAGTGACCTGATTGGCTGGTAAGGAATGTGCTCCAATTAGCAGTAGCTGGGAGAAATTTTACTCTTCGTGTGTTGGTAAGTATTGTGATTGGTAAGTATAATCTTTGTTCCTTTCACATATTCATTATTTGATATTATATTTGTAATCAGTTATGGTAAAGTGTAAAAATGGCAGGAGATCCCAGATCCGTGTTATGCTCCTCGTGCTCAATGTGGGAGTTCAGGGACGCGGTCGATGCCCCTGACTCCTTCATGTGCGGGACGTGTGTCCAGCTGCAGCTCCTGTTAGACCGCATGACGGCTCTGGAGCTGCGGATGGACTCACTTTGGAGTATCCGCGATGCTGAGGAGGCCGTGGATAGCACGTTCAGTGAGCTAGTCACACCGCAGATTAGGATTGGTGAGGGAGACAGGGAATGGTTGACCAAAAGGCAGAGAAAGAGCAGGAAGGCAGTGCAGGTGTCCCCTGCGGTCATCTCCCTCCAAAACATGTATACCATTTTGGAAACTGTTGGGGGAGATGACTCACCAGGAGAAGGCAGTAGTAGCCAGGCTCATGGCACCATGGCTGGCTCTGCTGTATAGAAGGGTGGGACAAAGACTGGCAGGGCTATAGTCATAGGGGATTCAATCGTAAGGGGAGACATACTTTTCTGTGGTCGAAAACGAGACACCCGAATGGTATGTTGCCTCCTGGGTGCACGGGTCAGGGATGTCTCAGATTGGCTGCAGGACATACTGAAGAGGGAGGGTGAACAGCCAGTTGTCGTGGTGCATATAGGCACCAACGATATAGGTAAAAAACGGGATGAGGTCCTACAATCAGAATTTAGGGAGTTAGGAGATAAGTTAAAAAGTAGGACCTCAAAGGTAGTATCTCAGGATTGCTACCAGTGCCACGAGACAGTCAGAGTAGAAATTCAAGAATAGTCAAAATGAATTTGTGGCTTGAGAGATGGAGCAGGAGGGAGGGGGACATGACGGATGTTGAGGCTAGGGATGGATGTTTAAATACTCCAGGTCAAGTCGACAGAAGGAAGGGGGAAGTTTTGGGTATTCTAAAAGGCATTAAGGTGGACAAGTCCCCAGGTCCGGATGGGATCTATCCCAGATTACTGAGGGAAGCGAGGGACGAAATAGCTGGGGCCTTAACAGATATCTTTGCAGAATCCTTGAGCATGGGTGAGATCCCGGAGGACTAGAGAATTGCTAATGTTGTCCCTTTGTTTAAGAAGGGTAGCAGGGATAATCCAGGGAATTATAATCCTGTGAGCTTGACGTCAGTGGTAGGCAAACTGTTGGAGAAGATACTGAGGGATAGGATCTATTCACATTTGAATGAAAATGGACTTTTCAGTGATAGGCAGCATGGTTTTATGCAGGGAAGGTCATGTCTTACAAACATAATAGAATTCTTTGAGGAAGTGACAAAGTTAATTGATGAGGGAAGGACTGTAGATGTCATACACATGGACTTCAGTAAGGCATTTGATAAAGTTTCCCATGGCAGGTTAATGGAAAAAGTGAAGTTGTATGGGGTTCAGGGTGTACTAGCTAGATGGATAAAGAACAGGTTGGGCAACAGGAGACTGAGAGTAGTGGTGGAAGGGAGTGTCTCAAAATGGAATAAGTTGACTAGTGGTGTTCCACAGGGATCTGTGCTCGAATGTATATCACTGTTGTTTGTGATATACAGAAATGATCTGGACGATAGTTTTGGTGGTCTGATTAGCAAGTTTGCAGATGATACTAAGATTGGTGGAGTTGAAGATAGCGAGAAGGACTGTCAGAGAATACAGCAAAATATAGATAGATTGTAGAGTTGGGCAGAGAAATGACAGATGGAGTTCAATCCAGGCAAATGCGAGGTGATGCATTTTGGAAGATCTAATTCAAGAGCGGACTATACGGTCAATGGAAGAGTCCTGGGGAAAATTGATGTACAGAGAGATCGGGGAGTTCAGGTCCATTGTACCCTGAAGGTGGCAACGCAGGTCGATAGAGTGGTCAAGAAGGCATACAGCATGCTTGCCTTCATCGGACGGGGTATTGAGTACAAGAGTCGGCAGGTAATGTTACAGTTGTCTAGGACTTTGGTTAGGCCACATTTGGAATACTGCGTGCAGTTCTGATCGCCACATTACCAGAAGGGTATGGATGCTTTAGAGAGGGTGCAGAGGAGGTTCACCAGGATGTTGCCTGGTATGGAGGGTGCTAGCTATGAAGAAAGATTGAGTAGATTAGGATTGTTTTCGTTGGAAAGACGGAGGTTGAGGGGGGACCTGATTGAGGTCTACAAAATTATGAGAGGTATGGACAGGGTGGATAGCAACAAGCTTTTTCCAAGCGTGGGGGTGTCAATTACAAGGGGTCGCGATTTCAAGGTGTGAGGGGGAAAGTTTAAGGGAGATGTGCGTGGAAGGTTTTTTACGCAGAGGGTGATGGGTGCCTGGAACGCTTTGCCAGCGGAGGTGGTAGAGGCGGGCACGATAGCATTATTTAAGATGCATCTAGACAGGTATATGAACGGGGTGGGGGGGGGGGCAGAGGGAAGTAGATCCTTGGAAAATAGAAGACAGGTTTAGATAAATGATCTGGATCGGCGCAGGCTGGGAGGGCCGAAGGGCCTGTTCCTGTGCTGTAATTTTCTTTGTTCTTTGGTCTTTGTTCAGTGAATTCCACAGTGTTTTCCATTGGAATCGATTGTGTTCCACGTGGCGCCAGTGCTCGCCCTTCCACAGTTACTGAATCGGTCCAGGTTCGGAGCCAGATTTGCTGTCGTGAAAGTCCACGAATCCTGTGCCAGCGTCAACACTTAGCCTTCGGAACGGAAAATCCAGCCCAACTGGTGGAGACCTGTTAATATGAATGGTGAGTGTTACTTAAAGGTAGCCTCTAAAAAGAGGTGCAAGGGGATGTGAATGTAGGTGCTGATATCTTGAGCAATGGCTGAAGGTCAGAAAGCGAGCACCAAGATTTCACACCATGCACTGCCAGGAATCACAGAAGAGCTGTGCAGCTCCAGTTCAGGATATCTGGTGTCCAATGGCTCATTAATGAGCCAGATTGACATCCCACTACAGGATTCCAACATCATGTCCTTCCCAGACCCCAACCTTATTGGATGAATTTTGTTTACCAGGGGGGCATTTTTCCCAATACCAGGAATCCACTGAAGTTCCTTCCAACCAATTTTCCTTGATCACATGCCTCCTACCTGAATCCTGGCTACTACAATCAGCTTAATTAAACTGCACCCCTTAACTCTGTTTCTCACTCTGCAGACCTTCTGAACTTTTCCAGCATTCCCTGTGTGGCCTACATCATGATGGTGCCTGAAGAGGTAGGTTTAGATATATAACCTATATACCAGGTTCAAATAAAACCTAAGGGCTCACATGAGCTCCTGCTTGCAGAAACTAGTAACTTTCCACAGACAGATAGTAGCAAGTGATTGCTATGGCAACAGATGAAACTTCCATGGAAGTTGCAGTATGGATGCCGACACACAGAAAATTAATTGAACATGCAGCTACTGCTCACATGATCACCATAGAACACAGGACAATGAGGTGGGAGTCTGGGGGCTATAGCTCAGGCGTATACTTAATCTAATCAATGTCTAAAAACTTGTAAATAAGTAGAGGCACCTATGTGCCTGCCGATATAATAATACTATGTGATGCACGATCGATGTTTCCCCCAGCAGCTCAGGTACAGAATGAAGGCTGCTGAGGCGGCACATGTTCTTATACCCCGCCTAGCAGGGCGGAGCTATCATACATTCTAACCAATAGAAAGCATACAGTTTCCACCAATGGTGCTTTAGCCTATCAGGTACCGTAATACCTATAATACCAGATTCACCCCATTAAAAAAGAGTCTGGCGGGGGTAGTGGCCTGAAACTACAAAACATGGCAACGTGGTTGTAGCGCACAAAGACTCCATGAGACGAATAGAGTGAAGTCGATGAGACTTTATTAAGCGTGTCTGTTCCCCCGCAGCTCGATAGTAAACTGGCCTGCGGGGGAAGACTCCGGCTTCTTATACTTCGCCTTCAGGGCGGAGCTTGAGGTCAACGGCCAACCAGGACCCGGGATCTGTCAGCCAATGACATTAGGGCTTCCAGTCCCACATGACCCCCAATACATACTACCACATTCACCCCTTGTCAAAAATGAACCCGGCGGGGTGATGCTTCGTATGGTGGTAAGGGTTTACAGGGCTGGTCCTGGGAGGACAAAACATTCACATGGCAATACAGTATTGGGCAATTTCGTCCTGTTGCAACTATATACAGAGGGTATAGGAAGAAAAGCAAAATGTTCTTGTGAACAGTCCATATTTGTTTTACATCGACGCCACGAGTCGGTCGGGCGGTCTGGTCGTCCGTGTCGATCGCCTCGGCCCCGGCGGTGGTGGTTGTGCTTGTACCAGTGTTGTCGCCTCCAGGAGCCGTAGGGTTTCAGCTCGGGCTTGACTCTTGGTCGGTGCTGAGGGGAGGGGGACCGATCCTCCTGGGAAGGGGGCGGTTGCGGGGTGCGGCGGTGGCAGGAAGGGGGGGGGTTGGGTTGATGGTGTCGGGGGGGTGTGCGTGTTGCCGGCAGGCGCCAGATCCCGTAGGGAGACCGTGTCCTGTCGGCCGTCGGGGTACTCCACGTAGGCGTACTGGGGGTTCGCGTGGAGGAGGTGAACCCTTTCGACCAACGGGTCCGCCTTATGTGCCCGCACATGCTTTCGGAGCAGGATGGGACTTTGGGCCGCTAGCCAGGTCGGCAGCGACGTTCCAGAGGAGGACCTCCTAGGGAAGACAAGGAGACGCTCATGTGGCGTTTGATTAGTGCTCGTACATAATAACGACCGGATGGAATGGAGAGCGTCCGGGAGGACCTCCTGCCACCGTGAAACTGGGAGGTCCCTGGACCGTAGGGCCAGTAGGACGGCCTTCCAGACCGTGCCGTTCTCCCTTTCTACTTGCCCGTTCCCCCGGGGGGTGTAGCTGGTCGTCCTGCTTGAGGCTATGCCCTTGCTGAGCAGGAACTGGCGCAGCTCGTCACTCATGAAAGAGGACCCCCTGTCGCTGTGGATGTATGCGGGGTAACCGAACAGTGTGAATATGCTGTTCAGGGCTCTAATGACTGTGGCCGCGGTCATGTCAGAACAGGGAATGGCAAAAGGGAAGCCGGAGTATTCGTCCACTACATTAAGAAAATATGCGTTGCGGTCGGTGGAGGGGAGGAGCCCTTTGAAATCGAGACTGAGGCGTTCAAAGGGGCGGGAAGCCTTAATCAGGTGCGCTCCACCTGGCTTGAAAAAATGCGGCTTGCATTCCGCGCAGATGTGGCAGTCCCTTGTGACTGTACGGACCTCCTCTAAAGAGTATGGGAGATTGCGGGACTTGATGAAGTGGTAAAACCGAGTGACCCCTGGGTGGCAGAGGTCCTCGTGGAGGGTTTGGAGGCGGTTAATTTGTGCGTTGGCACATGTGCCGCGGGATAGGGCATTGGACGGCTCGTTCAGCTTTCCGGGACGATACAAAATCTCATAGTTGAAGGTGGAGAGCTCGATCCTCCACCTTAAGATCTTGTCGTTTTTGATTTTGCCCCGCTGTGCATTATCGAACATGAAGGCTACCGACCGTTGGTCCGTGAGGAGAGTGAATCTCCTGCCGGCCAGGTAATGCCTCCAATGTCGCACAGCTTCCACTATGGCTTGGGCTTCCTTTTCTACTGAAGAGTGGCGGATTTCTGAGGCGTGGAGGGTCCGGGAGAAAAAGGCCATGGGTCTGCCCGCTTGGTTAAGGGTGGCCGCTAGAGCTACATCGGAGGCGTCGCTCTCGACCTGGAAGGGGAGGCACTCGTCGATGGCGCGCATCGTGGCCTTTGCGATATCCGCTTTGTTGCGGCTGAAGGCCTGGCAAGCCTCTGTCGACAGAGGGAAGGTCGTGGTCTGTATTAGGGGGCGGGCCTTGTCTGCGTACTGGGGCACCCACTGGGCGTAGTATGAAAAGAACCCCAAGCAGCGTTTCAGGGCTTTTGGGCAGTGTGGGAGGGGAAATTCCATGAGTGCGCGCATACGTTCGGGGTCGGGGCCTATTATCCCATTGCGCACTACGTGGCCCAGAATGGCTAGCCGGTCGGTGCTAAAAGCGCACTTGTCCTCGTTGTACGTGAGGTTCAAGGCTTTGGCGGTCTGGAGGAATTTTTGGAGGTTGGCGTCGTGGTCCTGCTGATCGTGGCCGCAGATGGTTACATTGTCGAGATACGGGAATGTGGCCCGCAACCCATGTTGATCAACCATTCGGTCCATCTCCCGTTGGAAGACCGAGACCCCGTTTGTGACGCCAAAAGGGACCCGTAGGAAATGGTATAATCGCCCGTCTGCCTCGAAGGCTGTGTACTTGCGGTCACTTGGGCGGATGGGGAGCTGATGGTAGTCAGACTTGAGGTCCACGGTGGAGAAGACTTTATACTGGGCAATCCGATTGACCATGTCGGATATGCGGGAGAGAGGGTACGCGTCTAGTTGTGTGTACCTGTTGATGGTCTGGCTATAGTCAATGACCATCCTTTGTTTCTCCCCTGTCTTCACTACTACCACCTGCGCTCTCCAGGGACTATTGCTGGTCTGGATTATGCCCTCCTTTAGTAGCCGCTGGACTTCGGACCGAATGAAGGTCCGGTCCTGGGCGCTGTACCGTCTGCTCCTAGTGGCGACGGGTTTGCAATCCGGGGTGAGGTTCGCAAACAAGGACGGGGGTTGCACCTTGAGGATAGCGAGGCCGCAGATAGTTAGTGGGGGTATGGGGCCGCCGAATTTGAACGTAAGGCTCTGTAGATTGCATTGGAAATCTAATCCCAGCAAGGTGGGGGCACAGAGTTGGGGAAGGACGTTTAGTTTGTAGTTTTTGAACTCCCTCCCCTGCACCATTAGGTTAACTATGCAGAATCCCTGGATCTGTACGGAGTGGGATCCTGCAGCTAGGCAAATCTTTTGTGCGCTGGGATAGGTGGTTAAGGAACAGCGTCTTACCGTGTCGGGGTGTATAAAGCTTTCCGTGCTCCCGGAGTCGACTAGGCATGGCGTCTCGAGGCCGTTTATTAGTACCGTTGTCGTCGTCGTCTGGAGGTCCGGGGCCGAGCTTGGTCGAGCGTAATCGAAGCGAGCCGTGGTTGTAGTAGTGGAGTGGGGTCCGTTGTTGCCGCCCAAGATGGCCGCCCCCATATATCGCACATGGCTGGGGGGTCACAAGATGGCGGCGGGGGTGGACAAAATGGCCGCCCCCACGTGTCGTACAGGTCTGGGGCGGTCCAAGATGGTGGCGCCCCTCCTCCCCTCGTGGTGGCCGGGACCCAAAATGGCGGCGTCTGCGGGTCGCACATCGGCGCCCCTCCTCCCCTCGTGGTGGCCGGGACACAAAATGGCGGCGTCTGCGGGTCGCACATGGTGTGCTGGGGGGGCTGGGGAGCGCTAGGACCGCGAGCACTAGGACCGCGCGGAGCTCCCTCACCGCGAGCGCTAGGACCGCGAGCGCTAGGACCGCTCGGAGCTCCCTCACCGGGGACAGCGGTGGTCGGGGCCCAAGTCGGCGGCGCCGGCGGGTCAGGCGTGGGGCCGCGAGCGCTGGGACCGCGCGGAGCTCCCTCACCGGGGACAGCGGTGGTCGGGGCCCAAGTCGGCGGCGCCGGCGGGTCAGTCGTGGGGCCGCGAGCGCTGGGACCGCGCGGAGCTCCCTCACCGGGGACAGCGGTGGTCGGGGCCCAAGTAGGTGGCGCCGGCGGGTCAGTCGTGGGGCCGCGAGCGCTGGGACCGCGCGGAGCTCCCTCACCGGGGACAGCGGTGGTCGGGGCCCAAGTAGGTGGCGCCGGCGGGTCAGGCGTGGGGCGCGCGATGGGGGTTAGGGTGGCGTTAGGGACGCGGAAAACTCCCTCCTCTCCGTGGAGAGTGTTGGCCGGGACCCAAAGTGGTAGCGCTGGCGGCGGGTCATACATGGGCTGCGGGGAGGGGGGTTGGGGGGCGTAGGCGGCGTGCAGAGCCCCCAGTTCTCCCGGGACCGCGGTGGTCGGGACCCAGAGCGGCTGCGCCTGCGGATCGCACATGGCGTGCTGGGGGGGTTGGGGCGCGTAGACTGCTTGCAGGGCTCCCTGTTCTCCCGGGACAGCGGCGACCTCGCGGGACCGGCACACAACCGCATAATGGCCCTTTTTCCCGCAGCTTTTGCAGATTGCTGCGCGGGCCGGGCAGCGCTGCTGGGGGTGTTTTGCCTGGCCGCAGAAATAACAGCGGGCGCCCCCGGTGCGACTCGGCGTTTGGACCGCGCAAGCCTGTGGGAGGGGGGTAGGGGTTTGGCGCGACGGGTATTACGCGCGGCCACGTCTAGGGAGGCTGCTAGGGCCCGTGCCTCTGAGAGTCCTAGCGACTCTTTTTCTAGAAGTCTTTGGCGGATTTGGGAGGATTGCATACCTGCCACAAAAGCGTCGCGCATTAACATGTCCGTGTGTTCGTTTGCGTTTACAGACGGGCAGCTGCAGGCTCGTCCCAAAATCAGCAGCGCGGCGTAAAACTCGTCCATCGATTCTCCGGGAGCTTGCCGTCTCGTCGCGAGCTGGTAGCGAGCGTAGATTTGGTTAACTGGGCGAACGTAGAGACTTTTCAGTGATGCGAAGGCCGTCTGGAAATCGTCCGAGTCTTCGATGAGGGAGAAAATCTCCGTGCTCACCCTCGAGTGCAGGACCTGCAGTTTTTGGTCTTCTGAGACTCGGCCGGTGGTCGTTCTGAGGTAGGCCTCGAAGCAAGTCTGCCAGTGCTTGAAGGCTGCTGCCGCGTTCACTGCGTGGGGGCTGATCCTCAGGCATTCCGGAATGATCCTGAGCTCCATAGTCCTTTTTTTTAGGCACGCTTAATAAATTGTAGCGCACAAAGACTCCATGAGACGAATAGAGTGAAGTCGATGAGGCTTTATTAAGCGTGTCTGTTCCCCCGCAGCTCGATAGTAAACTGACCTGCGGGGGAAGACTCCGGCTTCTTATACTTCGCCTTCAGGGCGGAGCTTGAGGTCAACGGCCAACCAGGACCCGGGATCTGTCAGCCAATGACATGAGGGCTTCCAGTCCCACATGACCCCCAATACATACTACCACAGTGGTATAATTAGTTATGGAGGTACCGTAATACCTCCGTACAGTGTTTAGTAACTATTTGCATTCTGATAGCGATGTACATTTGATGGATTTTCTTTACAGTTTACAATTAAAATGGAGCAATTAGATTACAGTTTACAGTCTACCATTTAAAATGAAGCAATCAGTCGATCGGGGGCCCTGGTCGTCCTCTCTGATCGTCGGAGCTTTGGCGGTGACTCCGGTGGAGGCTCGGCCATCTGTGACTCCGGGAGCGTGGCTTCGATTTCCATGGCAGCTTCGGCACCCCTAGACGGCGCTGGTGGGGAAAATGGTTGACCTGGAAAGGGAGCGCCTGCGGGGGGCATCGGTGGGTGGAGGGACCTAGACGGGGCCGGTGGAAGGACCGATCCTCCTGTAAGGTGCTGCGGTGGAGGGGAGGGTGGGACTGGTGGCTGGGATGTGCGTGGAGTTCCGGCGGGCGCCAGGTCCGGTAGGGAGACCGTATCTTGTCAGCCATCGGGGTATGCCACATAGGCATACTGGGGGTTAGTATGGAGCAGATGGATCCTCTCGACCAATGGGTCCGTCTTGTGCGCCCGCACGTGTTTTCGGAGCAGGATGGGTCCGGGTGCTGCTAGCCAGGTCGGGAGCGAGGTCCCAGAGGAGGACTTCCTAGGGAAGACAAGGAGATGTTCGTGGGGTGTCTGATTGGTGGTCGTACAAAGCAGTGGCCGGATGGAGTGGAGGGCATCCGGGAGGACTTCTTGCCAGCGGGACACTGGGAGGTTCCTGGACCGTAGGGCCAGTAGGATGGTCTTCCAGACCGTTCCATTCTCCCTCTCTACCTGTCCGTTACCCCGGGGGTTGTAACTGGTCGTCCTGCTCAGGCGATGCCC
Organism: Scyliorhinus torazame; assembly: GCF_047496885.1. Taxonomy (NCBI): domain Eukaryota; kingdom Metazoa; phylum Chordata; class Chondrichthyes; order Carcharhiniformes; family Scyliorhinidae; genus Scyliorhinus; species Scyliorhinus torazame. Next base: position 210,357,302 of record NC_092711.1, on the reverse strand, counting down.
TTGATGAGCAGGAATTGATGCAGTTCGTTGCTCATAAAGGAGGACCCCTATCACTGTGTATGTAAGTGGGGAACCCAAACAGTGCAAAGATGCTATGGAGGGCCTTGATGACGGTGGTTGCGGTCATGTCGGGGCAGGGGATGCCGAATGGGAACCGGGAGTACTCGTCAATCACGTTCAGGAAGTACGTGTTGCGGTCAGTGGAGGGGAGGGGCCTTTGAAGTCCATGCTGAGGCGTTCAAAGGGACGGGAAGCCTTTATCAGGTGCGCTTTCTTGGGTCGGTAGAAGTGCGGTTTGCACTCCGCGCAGATTTGGCAGTCTCTGGTGGCTGTCCTGACCTCCTCCATGGAGTAGGGCAGGTTGCGGGTCTTGACAAAATGGAAAAAGCGAGTGACCCCCGGGTGGCAGAGGTCCTCGTGGAGGGCTCGGAGGTGGTCCACTTGTGCTGTGTCACATGTGCCATGGAACAGGGCGTCAGGAGGCTCGTTTAGCTTCCCGGGACGATACAAGATAGTTGTAGGTGGAGAGTTCGATCCTCCACCGCAAGATCTTGTCGTTTTTTATCTTGCCCCGCTGTGCATTATCAAACATGAAAGTAACGGACCGTTGGTCCGTGAGGAGAGTGTATCTCCTGCCGGCCAGGTAATGCCTCCAACACCGCACAGCTTCCACTGTGGCTCGGGCCTCCTTTTCGACTGAGGAGTAGCGGATTTCGGAAGCATGGAGGGTACGAGAGAAGAAAGCCACGGGCCTGCCCACTTGGTTGAGGGTGGCTGCCAGAGCTACGCCGGACACGTCGCTCTTGACCTGGAAGGGGAGGGATTCATCGATGGCGTGCATCGTGGCTTTTGCAATGTCTGCTTTGATGCGGCTGAAGGCCTGGCGGGCCTCTATCGACAGGAGAAAAACTGTGGCTTGGATCAGGGGACGGGCCTTGTCCGCGTAGTTGGGGATCCACTGGGCGTAGTAGCCAAAATACCCTAGGATGCGCGGGCCGGGCAGCACTGGCGGGGGTGCTTGGCCTGCCCACAAAAGTAGCAGCGGGGCCCCCCGGGGTTGCCAGGCCGCTTTGCAGCGCAGGCCTGTGGGGGAGTGGGGGAAGTCTCGGGCTCGGCCGCGGCAGGGTTCCACGCTGCCCAGGGGGCTGCCGCACGGTCGGGAATGTAAGCGCGAGCGTTCCTGGAGGCCATGTCCAGGGAGCCTGCAAGGGCCCGTGCCTCCCTGAGACCCAGAGTGTCCTTTTCTAACAGACGCTGGCGGATTTGTGAAGATAGCATACCTGCCACGAAAGCGTACCGGACTAAGAGTTCCATGTGCTCGCTCGCCGAAACTTGCGGGCAGCTGCAGCTTCTTCCCAATACTTGGAGTGCACAGTAGAATTCCTCCAAACCAGGGGTTTGTCGCCTTGTTGCAAGCAGTTGCCGGGCGTAGACCTGGTTTACCGGGCGAATATAGTGTCCTTTTAGCAGCTCTATTGCTGCATCGAAGTCTTCCGCTTCCTCGATGAGGGTGTAAATCTCCGGGCTCACCCTTGAGTGCAGGACTTGCAGTTTCTGCTCTCCTGTGGGTGCGTTTTTGGCCGTCCCGAGATACCTTTTGAAGCACGGCAGCCAGTGCTTGAAGATTGCCGCTGAGTTCGCCGCGTGGGGGTTAAGTTGCAGACACTCCGGCTTGATTCGGAGCTCCATCCTTTCTTCTTAAAAAACTAGCTTATTAAATTTATGCACAATCAATGACCACTAAAGCAAGGTTGTAGTCCAACTGAAGGTTTTAATAAGCTAGATGTTTCCCCCAGCATCTCAGGTACAGAATGAAGGCTGCTGAGGCGGCACGGGTTCTTATACCCCGCCTAGCAGAGTGAAGCTATCATACGTTCTAACCAATAGAAAGCATACAGTTTCCACCAATGGTGCTTTAGCCTATCAGATACCGTAATACCTATAATACCACACTATGTAAGTGCTTAGCTTATGATTTGGTAACTATCCTCATATGTAATGCATTACGCAATACTAATTATCAGTTGTGAATAGACATAGATAGCGTTTGAATAAATGTATTCTTTTGATTGCTGTATGTTAATTACTTGTTATAACACACAAAGTATAATTTCTCAATTATCTCTGTGATTGGGAGCAGGCAAGCCATCTCCTGGTAACGTAGCTCCCCTGTCAGCATGTAATAAAATTCTGAACTAAAACTCAACTCTAAGTATTGTCCGATCAATTGGGGAGTGAAGTACGCCGTAGTTGAATAACTACGGTGAAGCTCCTGCAACAGTGCCCATCAGAATGTGTGGCCATGGAGAGCATGGCCAAGCGTAAATTCAGCAGGACCTGCTGGACCAGGTCCAACCTGGTGGTCGCCAACCTTCCTATGGTGGCCTCAAGGCCCTCGCAGGTTGGAGCCATGACACCAGACCGAATGTGGAGGGAGTTCCTCCATTGTGTGATCTACCCCGACGAGTGACTGTTGAATCTCTGCCTGACATTCTGCTGCCTCTCTTTGCATCTCCTTCATTGAGCTGGCAGCCACTGCCAGAGGCTCATCACCTGGGACTGAGTGGGTGGCTAGTCTCCCTCAGCCCTCTTGAGTGTCGGATGACTGGGCTTTCCTTGCCTCGGACCTCTGCGGGGATGTGGCTGTGAGGTACTTCCCAGAAAGTGACCCCGAGTCTAACCTTGAACTATGCCCCACCGATGTGTCTCTGCGCTGGTGGAGGGTGCAGGTGAGCGCTGTCTCTGTTCTTCCTGAGCTCCCTTGTCCTCAGATGTACTTTGGATACTCAGGAAGCTACTGGACTGACAAGCTGGAACCTACAAAAGACAAAAGGACTGTTTTAGTGCATGTGCTGAAGCTAATTCAGAGTATACTGCAATCAGTGAGTTACGGGATTGATTGAAGTGAGGGGATTGAAATCAATACTAAGTTGTTGCGAGAGGCCAAGCTCTGTGTTTCCAGAGGAGCGATCCCACTCCTCGTCAATGAGCTCTGCATCAGGTGAGGGTGAGTATCTCTGCCATCCCTCCCCCTGGCCTGGGCTCACTCTCGCTTGCTGTGATCAAGTTTGACCTGTATGGAGACAAAGGAAAAGAGATGTAATCAGATGGGTTGGAGCAGAGTTTGGGTGAAATGCCTGTCCCCTGTGTGTGATTTTCCCTGCTCAGAAAGGACAGAGGTTGTAGTGTGAGCAACAAGACAGATGGGATGGTGGTGATGTGAAAGTATTGTTTAATGTGCCCTCCATGCCTGAATGTGTGTGATCTGTGAAGCCAGTAGGGTTTGAATACATGATGCCATGCTGAGAGTTGCATAGTGGAGGGAGCTGTGAGAGGACTTACTGTGGCGGAGTGGATGAGATCATTCATCCGCTTCCCTCAATGGATGGCTCTTTGTGGATGGATGGCAACCGTGCTGACCTTCTGGGCAACAGCCTCCCAGGCTGGAGAGATGGAGTTGGTGTGATTCTTTGAAACCCCCAGGTGAGGGCTTTGAGAGCCCTGGCGTTGATAACTGGTTCGGCCTTCTTCTCGAGGCCATTTGCCTTTTGCTTCTAGTTTGCTCTCATCCTGCACGGCCTGGTGAAGACGGGTGGCCTGGAGAGAGGGCTCCTATGGACTGGTGTTTAAATATGACACTGGAAACCCACCAGCTTACACTGGATGAATGAATCGCTGCCGGTTGCCAGGTGATTCAGAGGGGACACAGCTGTGCATATTTAATGAGGTTCCAAATGCAGAATCTGGAGCGGAATCTCGCCATTACCGAGAAAGGTACCGTCGGATCCGCCCGTTACCACACTTAGTCTCAACAAGGGAGAACTCCACCATCTAAGTCTGTCCAAATCATCTTCCTCACAACACACATTTCCACTTTGCCTTGTGCCATTGACAAATGTTTGGGCTCCACATCCAAATTATTGACATATATTATGAACAGATAAGGCCTGTGGTAGTCACCACTAGCTGTATTATGCGTAGTACGGTGAGACACATATATTAGAGGTACATGGGTAAATCCCTGCCTGCTGGCTCCGCCCAGTAGGTGGTGTATACATGTGTGTGCTCGCCAGTGCTGCAGCCATTCTGGTCCAGCTACAGGAGGCACGGCATCTTTGCTCAATAAAGCCTCGATTATTCCACTACTCTTGTCTGTGTGGAAACTGATAGTGCATCAGTTTATTGAGCAAAGATTTTTAAAACGATGGATCTCCGCATCAAGCCTGATCGCCTGCAGCTGAGCTCTCAAGCAGCCAATGCTACATCCGCTTTTGACAACTGGCTAGCCTGCTTCGAAAGCTACCTCCGAACATCCGCTGAGGAATCCTCGGAAGCGCAGAAGCTCCAAGTCCTTTATTCACGGGTGAGCCCTGATATTTTTCCTCTCATCCGGGATGCGCCCACTTACTCCGAAGCAATGGAGCTCCTGAAGAGACATTACGTTCGGCCAGTCAATCAACTATCATAGAATTCACAGTGCAGAAGGAGGCCATTCGGCCCATCGAGTCCGCACCGGCTCTTGGAAAGAGCACCCTACCCAAGGTCAACATCTCCACCCTATCCCCATAACCCAGCAACCCCACCCAACACGAAGGGCAATTTTGGACACTAAGGGCAATTTATCATGGCCAATCCACCTAACCTGCACATCTTTGGACTGTGGGAGGAAACCGGAGCAACCGGAGGAAACCCACGCACACACGGGGAGGATGTGCAGACTCCGCACAGACAATGACCCAAGCCGGAATCGAACCTGGGAACCTGGAGCTGCGAAGCAATTGTGCTATCCACAATGCTACCGTGCTGCCCCTATACGCCAACTATACGGCAGGCACCTCCTGTCCATGAGACAGCAACTCCCCGGTGAGTCCCTAGACGATTTCTGGCGTGCCCTGCACATCCTGGGGAGGAACTGTTACTTCCAGACAGTTTCGACAGTCCAGCACACAGAACTTTTAATCCGAGACGCCTTCGTTACTGGCATGAGGTCTGCGTATGTCCGCCAGCGCCTATTGGAAAGGGGTACGCTTGATCTTGCGGGAACCAGGCAGCTCGCGAACTCGTTACCAGTGGCCTCCTGTAACGTCCAGTCGTACGTCCCCGAAAGCACGGTACCCTCATGGGCATCGTGGGCCCCACCAGCTACCGACTCTAGCTCACCACATGCCTGTGCCGCGCGGCAGCCAGCCAACCCTGGGGGGGTCCAAATGCTATATTTGCGGGCAGAATAAACACCCCAGGCAGCGCTACCCGGCGCAGAGCATAACCTGCAACGGATGCGGAAAGAAGGGACACTTTGTTTCTGTGTGCCAGGCCCGGTCGGTCGCCACAGTTTCTCGGCCCAGCATTCCTACACCCCCCACGTGCGACCCAGGAGCGCCGCCATTTTCCTCCTTGCAAGCCACGTGCGGCCCGTGGGTGCGGCCCGTGGGTGCCGCCATCTTTAATGCTGCCCGCCATGTGTGCCCCGTGGGCGCCGCCATCTTCGGCACCATTTTGGTCAGCGCCTCAGGACCCCTGCTTGTCTGGAAGCTCACCTGGCCGTTCATCGCCTGCCGCTACCTCCACCACTGCTGACCAGCCCGGGGCCTCCCAGCATCTGCTGCAGATCGCCTCGATCACCCTGGATCAGTCCCGGCCCCGCAACCTCGCGACCGCAACGACAACGGTGAAAATCGGTGGGCACAAGCCGTCCTGCCCTTTTGACTCCGGGAGCACAGAGAGCTTCATCCACCTCACTACGGTAAGGTGCTGCTCCCTCGCGGTACACCCCGTTACCCAGAAAATCTCCCTGGCTTCCGGATCCCATTCCGTGGAAATCTGGGGGTACTGAGTCACGACCCTCACTGTCCAAGGCGTAGAGTTTAGCAACTTCCGGCTCCACGTCCTCCCCCACCTCTGCGCTGCCCTGTTACTCGGCCTGGACTTCCAGTGCAACGTCCAAAGCTTAATCTTAAAATTCAGCGGACACCTACCCCCCCTCACCGTATGCGACTTCACGACCCTTAAGGTCGATCCACCTTTCCTGTTTGCGAACCTCACCACGGATTGCAAAGCCGTTGCCACCAGGAGCAGACGGTACAGTGGCCAGGCCAGGACCTTCATCAGGTCAGAAGTCCAACGGCTCCTGCGGGAAGGCATCATTGAGGACGGCAACAGCCCCTGGAGAGCCCAAGTGGTAGTAGTAAACACTGGGAGAAGCACAGGGGCAGCACGGTAGCCTTGTGGATAGCACAATTGCTTCACAGCTCCAGGGTCCCAGGTTCGATTCTGGCTTGGGTCACTGTCTGTGCGGAGTCTGCACATCCTCCCGGTGTGTGCGTGGGTTTCCTCCGGGTGCTCTGGTTTCCTCCCACAGTCCAAAGATGTGCAGGTTAGGTGGATTGGCCATGATAAATTGCCCTTAGTGTCCAGAATTGCCCTTAGTGTTGGGTGGGGTTACTGGGTTATGGGGATAGGGTGGCGGTGTTGACCTTGGGTAGGGTGCTCTTTCCAAGAGCCGGTGCAGACTCGATGGGCCGAATGGCCTCCTTCTGCACTGTAAATTCTATGAAGGATGGTCATTGACTACAGTCAGACCATCAATCGGTACATGCAGCTCGACGCGTACCCCCTCCCACGCATATCTGACATGGTCAATCAGATTGCGCAGTATTGGGTCTTTTCCACAGTGGACCTGAAGTCCGCCTACCACCAGCTCCCCATCCGCCCGGAGGACCGCCAATACACTGCGTTCGAAGCAGATGGCCGCCTCTATCATATCCTTAGGGTTCCCTTCGGTGTCACGAATGTGGTTTCGGTCTTCCAACGTGAGATGGACCGAATGGTTGACCGGTATGGATTGCATGCCACCTTCCCGTACCTAGACAACGTCACCATCTGCGGCCACGATCAGTAGGACCATGACGCTAGCCTCCTAAAATTTCTCCAGACCGCCAAGCTCCTTAATCTCACGTACAATAAGGAGAAATGCGTGTTCCGCACCAACCGCTTAGCCATCCTTGGCTATGTTGTGGAAAATGGAGTTCTAGGACTCGACCCCGACCGTTTGCAGGGAACTCCCCCTCCCCCACTGACCCAAGGTTCCGAAACGATGCCTGGGGTTTTTCTCCTACTGTGCCCAGTGGGTCCCTAACTATGCGGACAAGGCCCGCCCACTCATTTAGTCCACAGTTTTTCCAATGATGGCTGAGGCCCACCAGGCCTTCAACCGCATCAAGGCAGACATCGTCAAGGTCACGATGCACGCGGTCGATGAGTACCCACCCTTCCAGGTCGAGAGCGATGCATTGGACGTAGCTCTGGCCACCACCCTCAACTCGGCAGGCAGACCCGTGGCATTCTTTTCCCGCACCCTCCATGCCTCCGAAATTCGGCACTCCTCTGTTGAAAAGGAGGCCCAAGCCATTGTGGAAGTTGTGTGGCATTGGAGGCATTACCTGGCCGGCAGGAGATTCACTCTCCTCAATGACCAACGGTCGGTTGCCTTCATGTTCAATAATACACAGTGGGGCAAGATCGAAAACGATAAGATCTTGAGGTGGAGGATTGAGCTCTCCACCTATAATTATGAAATTTTGTATCACCCCAGGAAGCTCAATGAGCCCCCTGACGCCCTCTCCCGCGGTACATGTGCCAGCACACAAGTGGGCCGACTCCGGGCTCTCCACGATGGACTCTGCCACCCGGGGGTCACCCGGTTCTTCCACTTCATCAAGGCCCGCAACCTGCCCGACTCCATTGAGGAGGTCAGGACTGTCACCAGAGACTGCCAGGTCTGCGCAGAGTGCAAGCCGCACTTCTACCGGCCAGATCGAGTGCACCTGGTGAAGGCCTCCCACCCCTTTGGGCGTCTCAGCATGGACTTCAAAGGGCCCCTCCCCTCCACCGAACGCAACACGTACTTTCTGAATGTGGTCGATGAGTACTCCCGGTTCCCATTCGCCATCCCATGCCCCAATATGACTTCTGCCACGGTCATTAAAGCCCGCCACAGTATCTTCACTCTGTTCGGTTTCCCCACCTACATCCACAGCGATCGGGGATCCTCCTTTATGATAGATGAGCTGTGTCAGTTCCTGCTCAGCAAGGGCATTGCCTCGAGCAGAACGACCAGCTACAACCCCGGGGAAACGGGCAGGTGGAGAGGGAGAACGGAATGGTCTGGAAGGCCGTCCTGCTGGCCCTGCGCTCTAAAAATCTCCCGGTCTCCTGCTGGCAGGAGGTCCTCCCCGACGCGCTCCACTCCATCCGATCGCTCTTCTGCACCGCGACGAACGAAACCCCCCATGAACGTCTTTTTGCCTTCCCCCGGAAGTCCACCTCCGGGGTCTCGCTCCCAACATGGCTGACAGCTCCTGGACCCGTCCTCCTTCGGAAGCATGTGCGGACCCATAAGTCGGACCCTTTGGTTGAAAGGGTCCACCTCCGACACGCAAACCTGCAGTACGCCTACGTGGCGCACTCCGACGGGCGCCAGGACACAGTCTCCCTCTTGGACCTGGCACCTGCTGGATCCCCACCTACGGCCCCTGACCCGACACCCCCCTCAACCCCCATCTCCGGTTGCCTCAATCACCCCTGCGCCACTCAGCCTCCCCCCAGCGAACCTCACCGCAGCCTCCACCCCAGAAGGATCCGTCCTCCCATTGGTTCCACTCGGGGTGACGAAGACGAGGACAACATGCTCCCGGAGTCGCCGGTGACCAAGATGGCACCCATATCACCACTAGGACTGAGGCGATCACAGAGGCGGACCAAGGCCCCCAACTGACTGAACTTGTAAAAAAAAATTTTACATCACCCCTGCCGGACTCTTTTTTAACAGGGGGTGAATGTGGTAGTCACCACTAGCTGTATTATATGTATTACGGTAAGACACATATAGTAGAGGTACATGGGTAAATCCCTGCCTGGTGGCTCCGCCCAGTAGGCGGTGTTTTAATGTGTGTGCTCGCCTGTACTGCAGCCATTCTGGTTCCAGCTACAGGAGGCACAACATCTTTGATCAATAAAGCCTCGATTTTTCCACTACTCTCGTCTTTGTGGTAATTGATAGTGCATCAAGGCCCATGTACTGATTTCCCTGTGTTGCCCCACTAGTACCCCACAGTCTGCCGACACATGAATGACCTCCTGAATATCCAAGTATACCACTTCCACCAACTCCCCTTTATCAATTTTGTCAGTAACACGCTCAAAATACTCCCAACATGATTTCCCATTCATGTTGACTTTTTCCCATCAGATTATTCAAATCAACGTGTCCATTTAACGCACTTTATAACAGATTCTACCTTCCAATCTGCAGGAACCATTCCAGAATCTACAGATGGAGATCCACTATCACCATGGTTACCTCTTTCAACACATCTGGGTTGCAGAACATCAGGTCCCAGGGACTTGTCAAACTTCAGATTAATTAATTTCCCCTCACAAACCTCTTACCAATACAAATATCCTTAATTTTCTTCTTGTCCCGAGCTCCTCGGATGTATGGTTCTGGGAGATTTGTTGCAACTTCCTCAGTGAAGACAGACACAAAGTAATCATTTATCTTTTCTGCCAGTTCTCTTTCCCATTATAAATTCTCCTGTAAAGGAACTGCATTTGTCTTAGCCAAAAGCTTCGTTTTAATTACCTGTAGAAGCTTATACATCCTGTTTTTATGATTTTTGCTCATTTATGTTCATATTCCATACTCCTTTTCTTGATCAGCTTCTTGGCCTTCTTTTGCTGTATTCGAAAATCTTCCCAATTCTCAGGTTTACGACTAGTTCAGGCAACGATATAAGCCTTTTCTTTTGATCAACACAATCCTGAACTTCCTTTGTTAGTCATGCTTGTCTGATGTTCTTTTTGGGGGAAGGAATGTACAGTTGCTGTGAACTATGCAATAATTTTTTTAAGACTGTTCATTGCTTATGTACGATCACACCTTTTAATAGATTTCCTCAGTCCATCTCAGGGGTGTCTCGGTAACAGTTGTTGTGGATTTGTTGTCTGTAGCGCACAAAGACTCCGAGAGACGAATAGAGTGAAGTCGATGAGGCTTTATTAAGCGTGACTGTTCCCCCGCAGTTCAGTAGTAGACTGCCTGCGGGGGAGGACTCCTGGTTCTTATACTCCACCTTCAGGGCGGAGCTAGAGGTCAACGGCCAACCAGGACCCGGGATCTGTCAGCCAATGACATCACGGCTTCACAGTCCCACATGACCCCTAATGCATACTACCACATTCACCCCTTGTTAAAAATGAACCCGGCGGGGTGATGCTTCGCATGGTGGTAAAGGTTTACAAGGCTGGTCCTGGGAGGAAAACGTTTGCATGTTATTACAGTATGTACAAGGTTTTTTTTCGTTTCGAACTATTTACAGTAATCGTCAGGAGAAAAAGACAAAATGTTCTCGTTAAAAGTCCACATATTGTAGTGTTAGATCGACGCCACGAGTCGGTTGGGCGGTCTGGTCATCCGTGTCGATCACCTCGGCCCCGGTGGTGGTGGTGGTGCTTGTTCCGGTGTTGTCGTCTCCGCAGAGCCTTACGGTTTCAGCTTGGGCTTCACTCCTGGTCGGGCCTGGGAGGAGGACCGATCCTCCTGGGAAGGGGGCGGTCGCGGGGTGCGGCGGTGGCAGGAAGGGGGTGATTGGTGTCGGGGGGGTGTGTGTGTTACCGGCGGGCGCCAGATCTCGCAGGGAGACAGTGTCCTGTCGGACGTCGGGGTACTCCACGTAAGCGTACTGCGGGTTCGCGTGAAGGAAGTGAACCCTTTCGACCAACGGGTCCGACTTGTGCGCCCGCACATGTTTTCTGAGCAAGATGGGTCCTGGGGCCGCCAGCCAGGTCGGCAGCGACGTTCCAGAGGAGGACATCCTGGGGAAGACAAGGAGGCGCTCATGAGGCGTTTGGTTAGTGCGAGTACACAGTAGTGACCGGATGGAGTGGAGGGCGTCCGGGAGGACCTCCTGCCACCGTGAAACCGGGAGGTCCCTGGACCGTAGGGCCAGTAGGACGGTCTTCCAGACCGTGCCGTTCTCCCTCTCTACTTGCCCGTTCCCCCGGGGGTTGTAGCTGGTCGTCCTGCTCGAGGCTATACCGTTGCTGAGCAGGAACTGGCGCAGCTCGTCACTCATGAAGGAGGACCCCCTGTCGCTGTGGACGTATGCGGGGCAACCGAACAGTGTGAATATGGTGTTCAGGGCTTTAATGACTGTGGCCGCGGTCATGTCAGGGCAGGGGATGGCGAATGGGAAGCGGGAGTACTCGTCCACCACATTAAGGAAGTATGTGTTGCGGTCGGTGAAGGGGAGGGGTCCTTTGAAATCCAGACTAAGGCATTCAAAGGGGGGTGAAGCCTTAATCAGGTGCGCACCATCCGGCCTGAAAAAATGCGGTTTGCACTCTGCGCAGATGTGGCAGTTCCTTGTGACTGTACGGATCTCCTCCAAAGAGTATGGGAGGTTGCGGGACTTAATAAAGTGGTAAAACCGAGTGACCCCCGGGTGGCAGAGGTCCTCGTGGAGGGTTTGGAGACGGTTAATTTGTGCGTTGGCACATGTGCCGCGGGATAGGGCATCGGACGGCTCGTTCAGCTTTCCGGGACGATACAAGATCTCGTAGTTGAAGGTGGAGAGCTCGATCCTCCACCTTAAGATCTTGTCGTTTTTGATTTTGCCCCGCTGTGCATTATCGAACATGAAGGCTACCGACCGTTGGTCCGTGAGGAGAGTGAATCTCCTGCCGGCCAGGTAATGCCTCCAATGTCGCACCGCTTCCACTATGGCTTGGGCTTCCTTTTCCACTGAGGAGTGGCGGATTTCTGAAGCGTGGAGGGTTCGGGAGAAAAAGGCCACGGGTCTGCCCGCTTGGTTAAGGGTGGCCGCTAGAGCTACGTCGGAGGCGTCGCTCTCGACCTGGAAGGGGAGGGACTCGTCGATAGCGCGCATCGTGGCCTTTGCGATATCCGCTTTGATGCGGCTGAAGGCCTGGCAAGCCTCTGTCGACAGAGGGAAGGTCGTGGTCTGTATTAGAGGGCGGGCCTTGTCTGCATACTGGGGGACCCACTGGGCGTAGTATGAAAAGAACCCCAGGCAGCGTTTTAGGGCTTTTGAGCAGTGCGGGAGGGGAAATTCCATGAGGGAGCGCATACGTTCGGGGTCGGGGCCTATTATCCCATTGCGCACTACGTAGCCCAGGATGGCTAGCCGGTTGGTGCTAAAAACGCACTTGTCCTCGTTGTACGTGAGGTTCAAGGCTTTAGCGGTCTGGAGGAATTTTTGGAGGTTGGCGACCTGCTGATCATGGCCGCAGACGGTTACATTGTCGAGATACGGGAACGTGGCCCGCAACCTGTGTTGATCAACCATTCGGTCCATCTCTCGTTGGAAGACCGAGACCCCGTTTGTGACGCCAAATGGGACCCTTAGGAAATGGTATAATCGCCCGTCTGCCTCAAAGGCTGTGTACTTGCGGTCACTTGGGCGGATGGGGAGCTGATGGTAGGCGGACTTGAGGTCCACGGTGGAGAAGACCTTATATTGGGCAATCCGAATGACCATGTCGGATATGCGGGGGAGAGGGTACGCGTCTAGTTGTGTGTACCTGTTGATGGTCTGGCTATAGTCTATGACCATCCTTTGCTTCTCCCCTGTCTTTACTACTACCACCTGTGCTCTCCAGGGACTATTGCTGGCCTGGATTATGCCTTCCTTCAGTATCCGCTGGACTTCGGACCGAATGAAGGTCCGGTCCTGGGCGCTGTACCGTCTGCTCCTAGTGGCGACGGGTTTGCAATCCGGGGTGAGGTTTGCAAACAAGGATGGGGGCTGAACCTTGAGGGTTGCGAGGCTGCAGATAGTGAGTGGGGGTATTGGGCCACCGAATTTGAAGGTTAGGCTCTGTAGATTGCACTGGAAGTCTAATCCCAGTAATGTGGGGGCGCAGAGTTGGGGAAGGACGTAGAGCCTGTAGTTTTTGAACTCCCTCCCTTGCACCGTTAGGGTAACTATGCAGAAGCCTTTGATCTGTACGGAGTGGGATCCTGCATCTAGGGAAATCTTTTGTGCACTGGGACGGATGGTCAAAGAACAGTGTCTTACCGTGTCGGGGTGGATAAAGCTCTCCGTGCTCCCGGAGTCGACCAGGCATGGTGTCTCGTGCCCGTTTATCAGCACCGTTGTCGTCGTCGCCTGGAGCGTCCGGGGCCGTGCTTGGTCCAGCGTCATTGAAGCCAGCCGTGGTTGTAATGGTTGAGCGTCTTCTTCGAACCCCGTGGAGCCGTCGACGCTGGGGTCCGTTGTTGCTGTCCAAGATGGCGTCGGGGTGAACAAGATGGCTGCCCCCATGCATCGCACATGGCTGGGGGGTCACAAGATGGCGGCGGGGTTGGACAAAATGGCCGCCCCCATGCGTCATACAGGTCTGGGGTGGTCCAAGATGGCGGCGCCCCTCCTCCCCTCGTGGTGGCCGGGACCCAAAATGGCGGCGCCTGCGGGTCGCACATGGGGCGCTGGGGGGGTTGGGGAGCGTTAGGAACACGCAGGACTCCCTCTTCTCTGGGGACAGCGGTGGCCGGGACCCAAAGTGGTAGCGCCGGCGGGTCATACATGGGGCGCGGGGGGGTGGGTTGAGGAGCGTAAAAGGCGTGCAGGGCTCCCTGTTCTCCGGGGAGAGCGGTGGTCGGGACCCAAGGTGGTTGCGCCTGCGGGTCGTACATGGGGCGCTGGGGGGATTGGGGAGCGTAAAAGGCGTGCAGGGCTCCCTGTTCTCCTGGGACCGCGGCGACCTCCCGGGACCGGCACACAGCCGTGAAATGGCCCTTTTTCCCGCAGCTCTTACAGATTGCTGTGCGGGCCGGGCAGCGCTGCTGGGGGTGTTTCGCCTGGCCGCAGAAATAGCAGTGGGCTCGCCCGGTGCGACTTGGCGTTTGAACCGCGCAAGCCTGTGGAGTGTCTGGGGGGGGTGGGTTTGTCGCGACGGGTGCATACGGAGCCCAATGGGCTGCCGCGCGGTCGGGGCCGTAGGCGCGGGTGTTTCGAGCGGCCACGTCTAGGGAGGCTGCTAGGGCCCGTGCCTCTGAGTGTCCTAGCGACTCTTTTTCTAAAAGTCTTTGGCGGATTTGGGAGGAGTTCATACCTGCCACAAAAGCATCGCGCATTAACATGTCCGTGTGTTCATTTGCGTTCACCGGCGGACAGCTGCAGGCCCGTCCCAAAATTAGTAGCGCGTCGTAGAATTCATCTATCGATTCTCCGGGACTTTGCCGTCTCGTTGCGAGTTGATAGCGAGCGTAGATCTGGTTTACTGGGCGAACATAGAGACTTTTTAGTGCTGCGAACGCCGTCTGGAACTCCTCTGCGTCTTCGATGAGAGAGAAAATCTCCGTGCTTAACCTCGAGTGCAGGACCTGTAGTTTTTGGTCTTCTGTGACCCGGCCGGGGGCCGTTCTGAGGTAGGCCTCGAAACAAGTCTGCCAGTGCTTGAAAGCTGCTGCTGCGTTCACTGCGTGGGGGCTGATCCTCAGGCATTCCGGGATGATCCTGAGCTCCATAGTCCTTTAGTCACGCTTAATAAATTGTAGCGCACAAAGACTCCGAGAGACGAATAGAGTGAAGTCGATGAGGCTTTATTAAGCGTGACTGTACCCCCGCAGTTCAGTAGTAGACTGCCTGCGGGGGAGGACTCCTGGTTCTTATACTCCGCCTTCAGGGCGGAGCTAGAGGTCAACGGCCAACCAGGACCCGGGATCTGTCAGCCAATGACATCACGGCTTCACAGTCCCACATGACCCCTAATGCATACTACCACATTGTCGGATGACAATATTTAAAGAAGCCTAATGAATCATTTAAATATTATTATCTGGATCACACACAGTTCGGGTGTGATCCTGGTCGCACAGGGTGCCAGGCGCTGCGAGTCAAGTAATTTGTGTAAAGTTTTGTGCCCAGCAGGGAGCTCGAACTGGGCCTCTCCCGATTCACCCAGAGCTGGGCGTGACACGCTGGGAAAATCACGCTCAATGCAAAATTTGATCACATTATGGACTGTACATCTCTTCATTTAATTTACCTAACTAATTTAAGACTGTCCTTTTATTCACTGCAATATTGTCCATCTCACACTGAATGACGTTAGGATCCACCTTCTCTATTTAGTAAAGAGAGTTATTTCCGGCTCCAAATGATTGGATCCAGATTTTACCAACAGAATGGAAAGCCTGAGATTGTGATACCCGAAAGATTTTCTCGCAGCTTCAGAAACATTTTAACAGAAGACAGTGAATTTATCTCTGCATTTACCTGACTGTGCAACCTCTGAAACGGTCTTGTGTTGTACATGAGCCATGTGTCCAAGGACGGAGAAGATAACAAATCCGGCAAACACACTCGTAGCACAGTTAACAACGCAGACAATGATGGTGTCTTGGTAACAGTTGTTGTGGAATTTGTTGTAGGATGACAATGTGATGATGTTGCCCCAACCCACTGAGAGAGAAAAGAAAACTTGTACTGCCGCATCTCTCCAGACCTGGTGAATAAAATGGAGAATCCATCAGCACGGGTAGATTTCACTTCAACTCATTCTATTGATAGAAAGAGAGGGGATCTCATAGAAACATATAAAATCCTGTTGGGACTGGACAGGCTCGGTGTGGGAAGAATGTTCCCGATGTTGGGGATGTCCAGAACTCAGGGTCACAGCCTAAAAATAAGGGGTAAGCCATTCAGGACTGAGGGGAAGAAGCATTTCTTCTCTCAGAGTGTTGTGAACTTGTGCAATTGTCCACAACAGAAAGCCAATGGGACCAGTTCATTGGATATATTCAAGAGGGAGCTGGACATGGCCCCCTTGTAGCTAAAGAGATTAAGGGGTTATGGAGAGAAAGCGTGAGTGGGATACTGAATGTGCACGATCAGCCATGATCACATTGAATGGTGGTGGAGGCTCGATGGGCCGAATGGCCTACTCCTGCACCTATTTTTTACGTTTCTATGTTAAAACTACCGGGGTGACTCTGAGCCCATTCTAGCCATGCGCATAATCGGTGGCATGGGTGCAAAATCGTGAGACAATCGGAAAGCATGAATCTCCCCGGTGAGAATATGATTCCCGATTCTCAACCCTGCATGGGGGTGGAGAGACATGAAACACACCGCAGGATACTGGGAAACTCATTTTAATATATTAGCACGCGCACTCACTCCGGGACAACCTTCCTCATTGAATATTCAGCAGGTCCTGGTGTGATGTCGTGTCTGCACCATTTGATTCTTTTTCGAAATTTAGCGTACCCAATTCATTTCTTCCAATTAAGGGGCTAATCCACGTCTTTTGGGTTGTGGGGGTAAAACCCACACAAGCACGGGGAGAATGTGCAAACTCCAAACAAACAGTGACCCAGAGCCAGGACCGAACCTGGGACTTCAGCGCCGTGAGGCAGCAGTGCTAACCACTGTGCCACCATGCTGCCCTGTGTCAGCGGCATTTCGAACAGCATTCTATAAACGTGAACCTGGCAGCCCCATCTCCGAAAGAGATTTCGGAAGTGAGCAGATTTCGGAAGGGAGCGCTCAGTCAGCCATCATCCTCCAGGGCGTTGAAAGCTCTGGGGGTATCAGAGAGACACTGATAAATTCAACTCGAGGCCGGGTTCGGGTTTCAGTATCGCAAACCCGGGGTCAGGGGTCACTCGCAGGTCTTAACTACCTTCATGTTGGGATGTCCCTTGCTTTAAGGGGGTCTGAAGACTGGCATGTCGGCAATGCTTCCGGTGTGCTCCTTGCTGGGCCTGTGACCAAATTGTCACTGAAGGAGTGTCTTTCCATGGTGGGAGCTGGAAAGTGGGTGAAGGAGGTGAATACAAAGGGTCAGCAGTGGGGTGCGACAGTGTAGTTCCATGAGCGGCCAGGTTGGAAGGAAAAAGTGGGGGACTCTGGAACGAGCTGCATCTCCGCTTCAGAAGGCATGAAGTCCCTCTCACTGGAGGGAGGATGACTGCAGTGTGAGTTGAACCCTACACTCAGGCAGCACTGTGAGGACAAAGGGGTTTCGCTGCATGAAGTTCAAAATCGCTTGTCAGGGAAGTTTGACTGTCAGGAATTAGTGTTGGTGTTTGAGATACCCTCAATTACAACTCGAGAGAAATGGTTGGTAATATAAAGGCTTTAATTAGCAGAGAACCAGTCAGCTACCGAGAAGTGTGCTCACTGCACACTGCCCACTGGACATTACCTTATATATGGCTCCCTGGGGGGTGGAGCCGGAGGCGGAGTCCCCCTGGGTTCCAAATCCGGTCTTAAAGGGATCATTATATTAAAGGTGCAGTAACCATTCCTCACAGGGTTAATGATTGTGGCTGATGGAAGGCTTGTAAACTCTGCAGCCTTTGTGACTTGGGAGAATGAGGGTATCTTCTAGGAATGTTCTTGTCATGCTATTTTCAGGTTTCACTGGAATCAGCCTTGCCTGCCACAAAAGGCAGACATTTGCCTGAAATGCGACTGATCCTTCCTTAACTTGTTCCAATGAAATTAAAAGTCAGTGCCACTGATTGAAAGCAGGTTCTGAGCCCCGTTTTAGTTGTTTGAAAGACACTTTGTTACAGTTTTGTTTGCACTTAAGCCCCACTTTCCTGATCAACGGGCATCCGGTCCAGAGAGGGGCAGGGGAGAAGGAGGATGACCTTGTTAATCTAATAATAATAATAATAATCTTTATTGTCACAAATAGGCTGACATGAACACTGCAATGAAGTTACTATGAAAAGACCCGGGTCGCCACATTCCGTGCCTGTTCAGGTACACAGAGGGAGAATTCAGAATGCTCAAATTACTAAATCACATGTCTTTCGGGACTTGTGGGATGAAACCAGAGCACTCGGAGGAAACCCACGCAGATACGGGAGAATGTGCAGACTCCGCACAGACAGCGTCCCAAGCCGGGAATCGAACCTGGGACCCTGGAGCTGTGAAGCAACAGTGTTACCAACTGTGCTACCGTACCGTCCATATCTGCTCCTGGGCTTATGCAAACTTTCAATCAACAGGTCCAGGCAGCGGGCGACTGAGGGTTGGTCCAACCCGAATGCTTGACCCTCTACTATAGCTACATTCACAGCCGGGTGTTCCCGGAGTGGGGAGCATGCAGTGTCCACGGTACCATTGAGGCTTTCTGTGCATTGTGGCCTGTGGGGTCTGGGATCCTTTATTGGCCTTTTTAATCAGAATTCAATTTGATGTTCAGTTTTATTTGCGATTTGTTTTTGTTTCAGGCAGTGTCCCTTTAAGGGGCTGCCCCTTTAATTTGCCCCTCAGTTATTTTAGTGTGGTTTACTTGGTTTTCACACAAAATAGTTGGAGTCAAGTTCTGAATCCTTTAATGGTTCGAGTGTGGAGCTAATAATGCCAAGTTGTGGGTTTGATCCCCATACACGCCAAAGAGAGCCACCTTTTCTAATGTGCTACGTTCAGCTGCAGTATCTTTGCCATCAGTAAGGTACCTCAGGGTCGCAGAATCCATTTAAACTGAAATATTTGGAAACATTGAGCCATGGAGCTGCTGCTGTTAAACTGTCTTTTTGTCAAGGTTTGGAAGATGGAAGCTCTCGGAGTTTCTTCTGGATTTTCTTTTGTTACAAAGGTTATGAAAAGAGTAATCTTTATTTTTTTCTTTGGAAAGTGGGAAAATAAAAACCAATTGTTGGAGAGAGATTGTTCCAGACGGTCTGCGAGCAGCCTGCGCGACAGGGCCCAGTAATGTGATTGTATCCACTTGGAGCAGGAGACCAGTGCTGCCTCTGCTGCTGGACAAACTTCTTGGGTGGTGTTCAAAACCTGGGGCCTGATGCTTCAAGAGGCTTGCAAGCAATGCTTGATCCCCAGCCCAGAAGGAGGAACAACAGACTTCGGAAGGTTGGTGCTGAAGTTTAAGGCGGCAGTTTCTTTTTCCCGCCTGTTATTTACCTGTGCCGAGTCAAGGGGGAGAGAAGATAACCTCCCCTGTTCCCGCAATATCAGAAGAACCCAGCCAATCAGCACCATCTCCACCCTCCTCTCCACCTGACCTGGGACACATGTTCATCTTGCACCCCAGCGTCATCTTCCCTCCTGTGCTTCCCTCTCTCCCTTTCCTCTTGTTATGGGAGAGGTGTTTTCAGAACCCCAAAATGTATCATGAAGTTCAACGAACCCCCACCCTTTAATGGATTGTTGCTTTTGAAGCACACGGCTTATTCCCCTGGTGTAGTATTTACAATTATGGACACGTGGTTTTTAAAACAAAACAATGTTTCTTCCATTAACTCAACTTAACCTTTTAAATAAATATTGGATCTCTTAACACCCCTTACTTCAAAGATAACCCCGAAAATAATACAACACTACCCAATCCTGCAAACTGATCCTTGAAACGTCCAAAAGACTTCAACCCTTCAAAGATAGGAGCACAACAGGTTACATTCAATATATTTATATTCTTTGGATTTGCAGAAATCACCAGACGAGCTCTTTTCCTTCCTGCAGCTCTCAGCAAAACACACAGACACTCCCAGCTGCTCTCTCAAACTGAAACTAAAAACTCAGAACTAACCTCAAAATGGCCGAACTGAGCTCAGCTCCACCCACTCTCTGACATCACTATTTTCTTAAAGGTACATTGCTTAAACATCCATTTCTTAAAGGTACTCTCACATGACCCCTCCCCCCCAAAAAAAACCCATCAACTTCAAGATGGTTTCATTTTTCACTTTTGCACCATCCACTAAGAAATGCACACAGTAAATATACATTTTCGTTTTAAAAAAACACACACGCAAACAGGCCTAAGAATAAAGTCCATCTTTCCCGGTTTACTTCCTCCAACCAAAAACCTTCTCGATTGACAGTCTCTTTGAACAAGAAAGTCTCTGCACGATCCATTCATTCCTCTACTCCTCAGCATTTCTCTTCAAATTAGATACTTTTGTTCAATCTGACCACAGAGTCCCTTGCAATTCTCCAATACTGGAGCATTGGTGATCACAGCTTTCAGGCAGTCAAATGCCTGTTGGAAGTCCACTATCCATTGACATTTTTGACGTTTCATCAGCAAGTCCAGCAGTGGAGCAATCACGCCACAAAACATTTGCACAAATGTTTGATCAAATCCACTCATGCTAAGAAATCGCATTATTTCCCTTCGTCTTCAGTTTATCGGAAACTCCGCAAGGAAAGTGATTCGGGATTCTCCAAATTCACTTTCGGCTAGGTTCATCAACAAACCCGCCACCTGAAGTCGATCGAAGAACTCCATACGATGTTTTAAATGTTCTGTCCATGTCTGGAAGTTGGAAATAAAAGCAGATTGTGCTACTTTCTCAATGCAATCCTTCAAAAGGATAAGAGTCCGTTCTTGTAACTGCATTCACCTTTCGATAGTCCACACACAACCATTGGGTACTGTTATAACCTGCCTACTTACCATTGGCTGGGGACTAATGACTATCCCACAATCGTGTGGGAGTATGAGCTTCCCCAATGAGGGGGGTGGAGAAACCACTAGTAAACTCCTAGTATAAATAAAGCTGGCCAGTTCAGGAACCAACAGGAAGGAGTATGTAGCAAGGGAAGTTACTGCTACTGTTATGTATATATGTTATAGTAAATAAATGTTATTACTTTGTATCCTTAAAACTCGTGCTGGATTCTTCGTGGCCCTTACAAAACTGGCGACGAATGTTAAAGTGAATAGCTGTCTACACTGCTGAAGCCACCTCCCTGGATTTTTGTTGGATACAGGTTGGAAATTGTTTTCTATTATACCATGCCTCTGTACGGACGTTTGGATGTTTTTGATGCTGCGCTGGAAAGCTGGAACCAGTACACACAACGGATGCGTTACTATTTCCGGGCAAACAATATCACCGAAAACAAGCGCCAGGTGGTCATATTGCTCACTGCCTGCGGCCCGCATACGTTTGGGGTGATTAGGAGCCTTACGTACCCAGCTGCGCCGGACACCAAAACGTTTGATGAACTTGTGAATATAGTGGGGCAACATTTTAATCCAACCCCGTCCACGATAGTCCAGCGTTGCCGGTTTAATACCGCTGAGAGGACCCCTGGAAAATCCCTTGCTGACTTTCTACCCAGGCTACGCAGGATTACGGAGTACTGTGACTATGGTGAGACCTTGTCAGAAATGTTACGTGACCGTTTGGTTTGCGGTATTAGCAATGCGGCCACCCAGAGAAAGTTGTTAGCGGAGCCAACATTGACTTTTCAACAGGCCATTCAAATAGTATTGTCCCGAGAGAGTGCAGAGCGAGGAGTACAGGAGCTACAGGGAATGGAAGTGCATGCCTTGGGGCGCAACCCCTTCCGTCCGAAAACGTCCCCCCGCACTCCTGCGGTACCTTGGGCGAGCCAGCGTCTGGACTGACGCCAGTGGCTGTCGGACATTCCTCCCCGAAGGGAGCCTTCTCCAGAGCCAATGGATGAGGAGCCATGTCCGTGTCAGACTTGTCGGCGCCGACCCCGTCGCGGACGGCGGTCCTGGGGCGCCAGAGGGCCGTCGTTCCGACCGAAACCGGGACCAGCCCAGGGGCCGTAACTGGGACCAGCCCAGATGCCGTACCTTCCATGTGGATGAACCTGCGGCGACTACTCCTGACGACGTGGAGACGGAGGACGACTGCCTGCAGCTGCATTGTGTGGCAGCTCCCCGTGTGGCCCCCATTAAGGTGACAGTACGGGTCAATGGCCACCTGCTTGAGATGGAGTTGGATACTGGCGCAGCGGTCTCCGTGATTGCCCAGAGGACATTCGACCGCATCAAGCAGGGTATACAGACCCTTACATTAACCGACTCACAGGCCAGGTTGGCCACCTACACGGGGAACCACTGGACATTGCAGGAACTACAATGACCCCTGTTGTCTATGGACGCCAGGAGGGGCGTTTCCCACTTGTCGTGGTGCGCGGCCATGGGCCCAGCCTGTTGGGTCGGGACTGGTTGCGCCATTTGCGGTTGCAATGGCAGAACATCCTCCAAACAGTTTCTGAAGGGTTGTCTGAGGTGCTAGGACGATACCCAGATGTATTCCAGCCTAGTTTGGGGAAAATAAAAGGGCCGTAGCCCGTATCCAAGTTGAACCAGGAGCCACGCCGCACTATTTCCGGGCGCGTCCAGTGCCTTACACCTTGCTCGAGAAGGTAGAAGGGGAGCTCACTCGTTTGGAGAGTTTGGGTATTATCAGGCCCGTCCGTTTTGCTGACTGGGCAGCACCAATTGTACCTGTAATGAAGCCAGATGCCACAGTTCGCTTGTGTGGTGACTATAAACTTACAGTGAATACGGTTTCCCGACTCGACCGATATCTAATGCCTTGCATAGAGGATCTCTACGCGAAACTTGCAGGTGGACTCTTGATCACAAAATTAGATATGAGTCACGCCTACCTGCAGTTGGATCTGGACCCTGCCTCCCGACCATATGTAACGATTAATACACACCGGGGCCTGTATGAATATACATGGTTGCCCTTTGGAGTATCCTCTGCCTGCACGTGTGGCTGTCTACCCAGATGACGTTTTGATTACAGGGACGTCGGAGCAGGAACATTTGGAAAATCTGGAGGCTGTCCTTAGTCGCCTTTCGGAGGCTGGAGTCCGTTTACGTCGCACAAAGTGCGTATTTCAGGCAAAGGAAGTAGTCTACCTAGGTTATCGGGTGGACCGCGAAGGTCTGAACCCCGTCGCAGAGAGGGTGCGTGCAATTCAACAGGCCCCCGCCCCGACTGACACTTCGCATCTTCGTTCTTTTCTCGGTCTCGTAAACTATTACGGGAAGTTCCTCCCCAATCTGGCAACTACGCTGGCCCCTTTGCACCTTCTGCTAAAGAAAAATCACACCTGGGTTTGGGGTCAGCCGCAAGAAACCGCTTTCCGGCGGGTAAAGCAACAATTGTCGTCGTCTGGGTTACTAACCCACTCTGATCCTGGAAAGCCTTTGCTCGTCACATTTGATGCATCCCCGTATGGTATTGGGGCCGTCCTGTCCCACAAGATGGAGAACGGGGCCAAACGACCGATAGCTTTCGCCTCCCGCACATTGACTGCAGCGGAGAAAAAGTACGCGCAGATCGAGAAGGAGGGCCTGGCAGTGGTTTTTGCGGTGAAACGCTTCGACCAGTACGTGTACGGCCGCCATTTCACTATCGTGACTGATCATAAGCCCCTGCTGGGACTTTTCAGAGAGGTTAAGCCAATACCGCCCATTGCTTCTGCACGGATCCAGCGCTGGGCTTTGTTGCTTGCTGCATATGAGTATTCTCTGGAGCACAAACCAGGTACGCAGATAGCAAATGCCGACGCACTGAGCCGATTGCCTTTATCGACCGGCCCCATGTCGACCCCCACGACCGGTGAGGTGGTTGCAACCCTAAATTTTATGGACACCTTGCCTGTCACGGCATCACAGATCCGTGAGTGGACCCAGACGGAGCCAGTCCTGTCAAAGGTTCGGCACATAGTCCTGTATGGTGGGCAGCATAGACAGCTCCCAGGCGAATTGTGGGCATTTTCCTCCAAGCTGTCAGAATTCAGTGTAGAAGACGGCATCCTCTTGTGGGGGACGCGTGTGATTGTCCCGGAAAAAGGCCAGGAGCTGGTACTAACAGACTTGCACAATGGGCATCCAGGCGTGACCAAAATGAAAATGTTGGCCCGGAGTTATGTCTGGTGGCCAGGCCTCGACACCGACAATGAGAAGGTGGCCCAAAACTGCTCCTTTTGCCAGGAGCATCAGAAGCTTCCGCCGGCCGCGTCCCTACATCACCGGGAATGGCCAGGGCGGCCTTGGGCACGCTTGCATGCAGATTTCGCAGGCCCTTTTCAGGGATCAATGTTCCTTCTACTAATTGACGCCCAGTCCAAATGGCTAGAGGTGCATCAGATGCAGGGGACAACGTCCTGCGCAACAATTGAAAAGATGCGTTTATCGTTTAGTACGCATGGCCTCCCCGAGGTGCTGGTCACGGATAACGGCACTCCATTCACGAGTGAGGAGTTTGCGAGGTTCACGAAGATTAACGGCATCCGCCATATCCGCACTGCCCCTTACCACCCGGCTTCAAATGGGTTGGCAGAGCGCGCAGTGCAGACATTCAAAAGAGGCCTAAAGAAGCAGTCTTCCGGATCAATGGACACGAGACTGGCTCGCTTTTTGTTTACGTACAGGACCACCCCCCATGCAGTGACTGGGGTAGCTCCCGCAGAACTCCTAATGGGCCGGAGACTTCGTACTCGCCTTAGTATGGTTTTCCCAGACATTGGCGCAAAAGTACGCCGCACACAAGAACGGCAGGGACAGGGATTTTCTCGGCATCGGCCGATTCGGCAGTTTGCGCCCGGTGACCCAGTGTTAGTTCGGAATTTTGCCGGTGGTGCCCAATGGGTTCCTGGTGTAATCTTTCGCCAAACAGGCCCGATATCTTACCAAGTGCAAGCCCAGGGTCGTCTCCAGCGAAAACATGTAGACCACGTTCGGTCCAGAAGACCATCCCCTCAAAAGATTCCCCGCCCCCGGAGCTCATTTCAACAGCCGCAGAGACCAGAGACAAGGGAAGGTAGTCCTCACAATCTTCCACTGGTGCCTCACTCGAAGCCTGCGCAGGTCGTTACGGGACCGAATGGAGACAGAGACACTGACATGACGGAGGCAGCAGACTCTGACTCCGAGATGGAGACACAGGATGCATCAGAGGGGGAATCCTCGGGTCCACGGGCCGTGGATGTACAACCGTTGCGCCGTCCATCATGGAAGCGCCGGTCTCCGTCTCGTTACACGCCGCCTGATCCAGCGCCGCGTGCAAATGGTGACCGGCCTGCGGCCAAACGAGTCCGACGCCCTCCTTCGCCAGGGTCTTCGGTGGATTCCTTGGACTTTGGGGGGAAGGGATGTTATAACCTGCCTACTTACCATTGGCTGTCCCACAATCCTGTGGGGGTATGAGCTTCCCCAATGAGGGGGGCGGAGAAACCACTCGTAATCTCCGAGTATAAATAAAGCTGGCCAGTTCAGGAACCAGCAGGAAGGAGTATGTAGCAAGGGAAGTTACTGCTACTGTTATGTATATATGTTGTAGTAAATAAATGTTATTACTTTGTATCCTTTAAACTCGTGCTGGATTCTTCATTGCCCTTTCAAAAGGTACCGTCTGGTTTAGGTACCATCATTATGGGTGAGCTCCATTGGCTGCAACCCACTTCAATTATGACATTTTTAAGCATACTCTCAATCTCTTTGTTAACCTGTGCCAATTTTAAAGGGTTAAGTCTATATGGATGTTGTTTGATCGGAACAGCATTTCCCACATCTACATCATGTATAGCCATTTTAGTACTTCCCAATTTATCTCTACAAACTTGCCCATGTGATATCAATAACTCTTTCAGGTCAGTTAATTTTCCCTCTGGAAGGTAACTTAACAATTCATTCCAATTTTTAAGAACATCCTCATTTTCCAGTTTAATTTGTGGTTTGTCAAATTCACAGTCATCTGGATTTGGTTCATCACTTTGAGTTAGAATCATTAAAACCTCCTTTTTCTCTCCTTCCCTTTCAAAGTACCTTTTAAGCATATTCACATGATACACTCGATGAGTCTTCCTTCTATCTGGTGTTTTTACCACATAATTCATCTCACTTAATTTCCTTTTAATCTGATACGGTCCACAAAACCTAGCTTTTATTCCTAAGCTATCCATAACTTCTTTGAATAACTTTGAAGTAAAATTCGATCCTTGATCCGATTGAATTTCTGTGGGTAGTCCATATCTAGTAAAGAATTTAAGTAACTCCTCCACAATCCTTTTAGCTGTAATATTACATACTGGAATGGCCTCTGGAAACCTAGTAGACACATCCATTATAGTAAAAAGATATTGATTCCCACTTTTGGTTTTTGGAAGCAGTCCTACACAGTCAATTAGGACCCTCGTAAAAGGTTCCTCAAATGCTGGAATGGGTATTAAGGGTGCTGGTTTTATCACTGCTTGAGGTATCCCTATCAGTTGATATGTGTGACATGATTGACAAAATTTAACTACATTTTTATAGTCCAGGCCAAGAAAAATGTTTCTGGATTTTAGCTTGAGTTGTCCTTATTTCCAAATGACCTCCCACTGGTACCTCATGTGCAACTTGCAACACCTCCTTTCTACACCCTAACGGCAATACCACTTGATGAACTTCTACCCACTTTTCATCCGCCTGCATGTGTACAGGTCTCCATTTTCTCATCAAGACATCACTTTTATGGTAATAACACTCTGGTATACTCTCAGATTCCTCTTCCGTATATGCTTTCTGATATATCCGTTTTATTTCTCCACATTTCTGTTGTAACTCCGCCAATTTTCCTGAACTAAAAATATCTGCCTCATCCTCCACCTATTCTTGTTCTTTTTCAACCATCTGATCAAAAATTGTTTCTGATAATTGCACTTCAACTTCATCTTCACTCTTTGATTTCTCCTCTTGTCTTAACCTGTGACTTTGCGACCTTGTTACGACACAATCTGGAAAAGTCCCAGGATATTCGTCCTTCAACGCTTCAGTTGTCTGATTTTCCACTGACTTATCAACCACATTAGGCATTACTCCCACCTGCGATCCAGCTATATCATTACCCAAGATAAACTGTATTCCTGGACAAGATAGTTTATCTATTACTCCTACTGCCACTTCACCACTCTTCACTGGACTTTCCAACCTTACCTTATATAATGGAATGCTACTCCTCTTATCCTGAATTCCACATATCACCACCTTTTCTGGCAACATTCTTCCCAAACTACATAATTCCTCATCTCTTACCATTAAAGATTGACGAGCCCCGTATCTCTTAAAATTGTGACTTCTTTACCTGCTCCTCCTGATACACGAGTAAACCTTACCCACACAAGTAAATTCTTTAAAGACATCTGGCATCTTCCTAACAATTACTTCTTGAACAGGCTGTACAATTGTTTGCACCTCCTTCGCTTCCCTTGGGCTTTCCTTCACCACTCTAACAAATCCAACTGTCTTGTCCTGTTTTACCACATCAGCTTTTCCAGTGCTTTTCTTCAACCACCAGCACTGTGACTTTACAGGGCCTAGTTTATTACAGTGAACCCATTTGAAACTTTCTTTTCCAGCCTCCTGGATTTCTTTTTTAATCTGAGGTACACTCTCTTTATTGTCTTCCATCAGATCACCTTTATCTTTACCACTTGAGTATTTCTCATGTCCCCAGTTTCTGTCCCTCACCGGCTGTATCTGATTTCGGAAACCAATCTTTGAATTATGAACTAATTCATAATCATCTGCAATTTCTGCTGCTAATCGCGCAGTTTTAACCCTCTGTTCTTCCACATGAGTTCTCACTACTTCAGGAATTGAATTTTTAAACTCCTCCAAAAGCATAATTTCTCTGAGAGCTTCATACGTTTGGTCTATTTTCAAAGCCCTTATCCATCTATCAAAATTACTCTGTTTGAGCCTTTCAAACTCCATGTATGTTTGACCAAATTCTTTCCTTAAATTTCTAAACCTTTGTCTGTAAGCTTCAGGCACTAGTTCATATGGTCGTGATGCAAACACTTCACAAGCTCTACCTACCAGCTTTGTCTGAATCAGTAATACCCACATGTCCTGTGGCAATTTCATTTGTTTAGCTACCTTCTCAAATGAAATGAAAAAAGCTTCCACTTCCTTCTCGTCAAACCTTGGCAATGCTTGGACATATTTAAATAGATTCCCACCAAGCCTTCGACTATGACGCTCGTTCTCACTATCCTCATCACTATCAGCCAACTGTACGTTTCCCTTTACGTCTGCCAATTTTAACAGACTGTCATGTTTCATGGCCATTTTCTGAAGTTCAAACTCCCTCTCTTTATCTTTTTCCCTGATCTGTATCTCCCTTTCTTTTTCTTTTTGTTCTGCTTGGGCTATTCTTTCTTTTCTCCTTTCTTCTCTCTCCTTTTCTTTTTTCTCTCTCTCTCTTTCTCTTTCTTTGTCCTCTCTCTCTCTTTTGTATTCAAGCTGCTTTAATTCTTTCTCATGTTCCATTTGTTTAATTTGCAACTGAATTTTTGCCATTTCCAATGAGTCAAACGGTATCTCAGGCAACTTTAAATGCTTAACCACCGCCATAATTACCTCACCTTTTCGCATTTTGTCAGGTAATGTTAACTGCAATATTTTTGCCAAATCTAACAGTCTGCTTTTAGTCTCTGACGGTAAGGTACTGCGTGTGACAGTCTCCACCCGCAAAAACTTCTGAGTCTCTGAAAGAGCCATTGTCCACAACACACTCCCCACTTAAACTAAAATACCGCACCGGATAAGTTCACAAAAGTCAATCCAATAGATAGACTTTTATCCCCCTCGAGCTCCCAATTGTTGTGGGAGAGGTGTTTTCAGAACCCCAAAATGTATCATGAAGTTCAACCAACCCCCACCCTTTAATGTATTGTTGCTTTTGAAGCACACGGCTTGTTCCCCAGGTGTAGTATTTACAATTATGGACACGTGGTTTTTAAAACAAAACAATGTTTCTTCCATGAACTCAACTTAACCTTTTAAATAAACATTGGATCGCTTAACACCCCTTACTTCAAAGATAACACCAAAAATAATACAACATTACCTAATCCTGCAAACTGTTCCTTGAAACATCCAAAAGAATTCAGCCCTTCAAAGATAGGAGCACAACAGGTTACATTCAATATATTTATATTCTTTGGATTTGCAGAAATCACCAGACCAGCTCTTTTCCTTCCTGCAGCTCTCAGCAAAACACACAGACACTCCCAGCTGCTCTCTCAAACTGAAACTAAAAACTCAGGACTAACCTCAAAATGACCGAACTGAGCTCAGCTCCACCCTCTCTGACATCACTATTTTCTTAAAGGTATATTGCTTAAACATCCATTTCTTAAAGGTACTTTCACATGACACTCTCTTCCTCCCCTTTTTCTCAAAACGTTCCAAAGTTCCAACACTTGGGGAAGAGTGCCTTCAACAACTTTATCTCCACACTCCCCACCTCTCCCTCTGTTCCTTCACCATAAGGACAATATTAATCATTTGGGTTGAGTGCAGCGTGTAGCACCACCTACATGGCGTCCATATGATCGACTGTGGCAGGGCCCTCCAGGGCCACCCATGTGGGAATGGTGGCTTCCCTGGTCCCATGGCACCTTCACAATTCAAATTACTGACAAAACAACTAGGGGGGGAAAGCTACACCCACCTCAACCACCGTGACCATCGAGGCGTCTGTCCGGGCAATGACCGAGGAGCCAACAATCCCAGTCGTTCCTCGAACGGATGTTTCGATGATCATGGCCTGATTTGTAGCCCCCTCAGCCGTAAGTTGTAGCCCCTAAAATATGCAGGAAGGTTGTATTCTTCCTCACGACTGAGCGGGCGGTCCATCTTACCCTGGAAAAGAGACTCATGGTGGGTGGGACCTTCTTGGCAGTGGACCCAGTGGAGGCCACCACTCAGAGATTAATACTATCCAATATGCTCCCCTTCATCATTATTGAGCTCCACTCCCACCCATCCATTGGGGATGGTCCGTACCAAGGGGACGCTGTTCCTGCTCGGAGTCAAATCTCCAATATATCTATTCCTCCTGACCTCAGGTCTTTGTGCGCCTGTCCCGGGAGCAGTTTTAGAGGGGGGTGGCTTTTATTTCCCCTATGAGGGGACCACCTCTGGGTTTTCTGGTCCTCAGATGGCGTGCAGTGGCCTGCCTGTCCACAAGAACTGCCCCATCTCCAAAGCCACAGACTTTCCTCGTCCAACACTCCAACTGCAGCCCACACTGGCAGCAACCATCAACTTGGCTACCGGCGAGGAAGGGGGGAGAAGAGCATCCATGCAGCCGGAAGCACAAAGACGTTAAAGCAGGGGGTGGTCCCATAACCCCAAATCCCTGAAAACCAGATACCCCAACCACTGGTCAGGGTGAAACAAAACCTCCGGGCTTGGCATCACTTCACTGTGTAAAACCCGGCCTGTTGCCACCTCAGCATCATGTGCTGGGCTGAGCACCTTCCCTGCCTCGATGCCCGGGTTTAGCAATAGTGAGGCGCGCATTCTTGAAGCAGTGGTTATCTTAGAAGGGGTTGCGAAGTGTTGAATGGCTTCCTCGTCAGGCTCCTGCGTGAGTTGAAGGGTAGATCTGCCTCCCCTCCCTCCGTGAGTTAAAGTGGTGATGCAAGCACAATACTTTTGACATGACGGTGTCCATAGCCAACCTGAAAATCAACGGCAGCAGAGAGGAACTCTACAGTTTACAGAAATTCTTGGTCCTCCGTAATGGGAAGTGTGCAGCGTCCTTCCTGCACGAAATCCACACCACTCTGGGAGACAAAGCCACATCTGTTGAGTTGGAGAAGGAGGTGCTCGACCTGGAATCACATCTTGGTCAGCCCGATGAGGATCCGGCCCTGCAGCTGGTGTACAGAGAGAGGAACGGTGCACTGCGGGACCTGCAACTCGTCCCGCAACGAGATCTGGATTGGGCTCCCCCTTCTTCAACTCGCTGGAAAAAAAACATGGTCCGTCAGCAGCTCCTTACGCTGCTGGCTGACTATGGATCCCTTGTCTCGGATCCAGAGGGCATCAGGTCCCACGCCTGGAACTTCAACACTGCCCTCTTCTGTCCGGATTCATCCAGCGAGGATGTTTACAGAGATTTGTAGGAGGACCTGACACAGGTGGTCCGGAGGGTGCCGTGAATCTTGATGACCCTATCAGCCAGGGGAGTTGACCAATACCCTCAACAGACTCTCCAGGGGCAAGTCCCAGAGCTGACTGGGCTAATTGTGGAGTTCTTCAGGACATTCTGGGACATCCTATGGAGCGACTAGCATGGTCCACGGGAAAGTATAATAACTGGGGAGATGCCTCTTTCTTGGCATAGGCTGTAATCACCTTGCTGCCCAAGAAAGAAGATCTCGGCTTGCTAAAGAACTGGCGCCCGGTCTCCCTCCTCGGAACTGACTACAAAATCTTCACCAAGGCAATGTCTTCTCGCCTCGGCACCGCCTGGACCACATAATGCACCCTGACCAGTCCTACACGGTCCCGGGTCGAATAATACACGATAATATCCACCTCGTTCGGGATCTGATCCATCATTCCCAGAGGGCTGGTCTGTCAAGCACCTTCCTGTCTCTTGAACATGAAAAAGTGTTCAACAGGGTGGATCACGTATAATGCGGAACTCAGCAGTCATTCGGGTTTGGGACACTCTTTGTCGCCTGGATCTAACATCTGTATGCTACCGCAGATTGTCTCATTGAGGTTAATGGGCCTGGCAGTGCCCCTTCGCTTTGGAAAAGCATGTGTCGGGACTGCCGCTTGTATGGCCAACTATATTCTATCTTTGTGAAGCCTTTTCTGTAACTCTTGCGAAGAAGGTTGTCAGGACTCTGCGTAGGCCCAGGATTGAGGTAGTCCTTTCAACCTATGCTGATGTCGCGTTCATCATCTTCACGGACTGTGCTACCTGCAGAAGATGGGCGAATGCAAGGCTATGTACTCCGCCACATCCTCTGCTAGGATCAACTCGGCCAAGTGTACCGGACGTCTGTACCATCTTTGCCTGGCTAATGAATCTTGGTCAGCGAACTGGTAGGGGCTGGAGGCCAAGGTCACCACTCGCTTGAGGTGCTGGCCAGGACTGCTCTGAGTTCTGGTCATCAACTAGGTGATTGCCTCCATGTTGTGGTACCAGCTGGTCACTTTGACCCATCTCTCTGATTTTGTCACAAACATCCAGAGAAGAATTATACAGTTCTTCTGGAACAATAGATTGTGTGGTGAATGTATAGTGCTAATAATTCACCAGTGCATTTGTATCATGTTCTGCTGTTGTGTTATGTTGTTAACCCTGTGGGTTCCACCTATGGGCCATTGTGTGGCTTCACCCACAGGGGGATATGTTGGGGCATGTATAGGCTCCGCCTATGGCTCCTCCCCTTAAGAGGAAGTATAAAGAGCAGCTGACCTGCAGGCAGTTCCCAGTATTGTACCAGTCGCAGGCAGGCACTGTTCTAAGCTGATTAAAACCACGGTTTACTTCTCCTCATGTCTTTGAGTGAATTGATGGTCGCATCAATTTAATCAGCTTAAATACAACTATGGAATCTGCCCTCAAACCCGACAGACTGGAACTCGATCCGCAGGCCGCAGAGGCGAAATAAATCTTTTCGCACTGGCTTCGATGCTTCAAGGCCTACCTCACCGCGTCGTCCACGCCATCCGTCACAGATGAACAGAAACTGAGCCTCCTCCACGCATGGGTGAGCCATCGCATTTCTGTCCAGTTCGACGAGGCCGCCTCCTATACAGATGCCCTCGCGCTGCTCGAATGCCTCTATGTGCGGCCTGTGAACGAGGTCTACGCGCGACACGTCTTCAACACTCACCGCCAGCGCCCCGGGGAGTCGCTAGATGATTACCTACGTGACCTCAAAGCCCTCGCACGCAACTGTAATTACCAGGCCGGTACGGCCACTCAGCACATGGAGCTCGCCATCAGAGACGTCTACGTGGCGGGAGTCCGGTCGAATTATGTGAGACAGCGCCTGCTCGCAATAGGGGCCCAGGACCTGGACGACACGGTAAAGTTAGCCACCTCTCTGGAGGTTGCTATTTAGAGCCTTACTGCGTTCCCGGCTGACCACGCAACCCCCTCATGGACCCCCGAACACAGACTACCCCAGGCCTGTGCCGTGCGGCCGCCCGCCCATCATGGGGGGGCTACCCTGCTATTTCTGCGGCCAGTCTCAACACCCCCGGCAGCACTGCTTGGCCCGCAACGTAAACTGCAGCAGCTGGGGGCGAAAAGGACACTTCGCCAAAGTCTGCCTGGCCAGGTCTAAGAACTGTAACTCACAGACCCGATTCCTCAGACTCACAGGCCCGCAGACCCCGCAATGTGGCAGCGTGTCTGCCGACTCCGCCCCCTCACAACACGTGCGATTCATGGGAGCCGCCATCTTGGCCATCCTCCCCCACATGACCAGCCACGTGCGATCCATGGGGGCCGCCATCTTGGATGCCATCTTCCCCACCGCCCACCACGCTCGACCAACAGGGGCCGCCAACTTGGCCGCCATCTGCTAAGCCGCTCGACGCGTATGATCTACATGGACAGTCATCGCGGGGCCGCCCCAGCACCCCCGATAACGCCGCCAGCCACCCGCAACTCAGCGTGGTCACCCTGGACCAGTCGCGACCCAAGCACCTCCGGAGCTCCATGATGGCCGTCCGGGTTAACGGGCACGTGACGCCCTGCCTTTTCGACTCCGGGAGCACAGAGAGCTTCATTCGCCCGGACATGGTAAGACGCTGCTCGCTCCCAATTTTTCTGACGCAACAAACCATCTCCCTCACCTATGGGTCGCACTCGGTGCAAATCCAAGGGTGCACTACTGCAACCCTAGCGGTACAGGGCACTGAGTATGCTAATTTTAAACTATATGTGCTCCCAGACCTCTGCGCTCCTCTCCTATTGGGGCGCGACTTCCAATGTAACCTCAGGAGCCTTACTCTTAAGTTCGGGGGGCCCCTACCCCCACTCACCATATGCAGCCTCGCGACCCTAAAAGTCGACCCTCCCCCTCTCTTCGCAAACCTCACCACCGATTGCAAGCCAGTCGCCACCAGAAGCAGGCGGTATAACATGCAGGACAGGACGTTCATTAGGTCCGAGGTCCAGCGTCTCTTGCGGGAGGGGGTCATAGAGGCCAGTAATAGCCCCTGGATAGATCAGGTGGTGGTCGTCAAGACTGGGGAAAAGATCCGGCTGGTAATTGATTACAGCCAGACCATTAACCGGTACACGCAACTCGATGTGTACCCCCTTCCCCGGATTGCAGACATGGTAAACCAGATCGCACACTACCACGTGTTCTCCACGGTGGATCTGAAATCTGCATACCACCAGCTCCCAAACCGCCCGGAGGACCAGCACTATGTGGCTTTTGAGGCAGACGGCCGCCTTTTCCATTTTCTCCGGGTCCCCTTTGGCGTCACGAATGGGGTTTCGGTGTTCCAAAGAGCAATGGACCGAATGGTGGACCAGTACGGGCTGCGGGCCACATTTCCGTACTCGGACAGGACAATGTCACCATCTGCAGCCATGATCAGCAGGACCACGACGCCAATCTCCACCGATTTCTCCAAACCGCCCAAAAACTCAACCTCAACTACAACAAGGAGAAATGCGTTTTCCGCACAACCAGACTAGCCATCCTCGGTTACGTCGTGGAGAACGGGGTCCTAGGGCCCGACCCTGATCGTATGCGCCCCCTCCTGCAACTCCCTCTCCCTCACTGTCCAAAGGCCCTGAAGAGGTGCCTTGGATTCTTCTCCTATTACGCCCAGTGGGTCGCCCAGTGTGCGGACAAAGCCCGCCCACTAATTAAGGCCACCATTTTTCCACTGGCAATTGAGGCCCGCCAAGCCTTCAGCTGCATCAAGGTGAACATCGCCAAAGCCGCGATGCGGCTTCCAGGTGGAGAGAGGCGCATCGGAGGTCGCTCTCGTCGCCACCCTCAACCAAGCAGGCAGACCTGTAGCGTTCTTTTCACGCACCCTCACCACCTCTGAAATTCAACACTCCTCGTTCGAAAAAGAAGCCCAAGCCATCGTGGAAGACGTGCGGCACTGGAGGCACTACCTCGCTGGTAGGAGGTTTACCCTCGTCACTGACCAACGATCGGTAGCCTTCATGTTCGACAATACGCAGCGGGGCAAAATCAAGAACGATAAGATCTTGAGGTGGAGGATTGAACTCTCCACCTATTACTACGATATAGTATATTGCCCTGGGAAGCTCAACGAGCTCCCAGATGCCCTGTCCCGCGGCACATGTGCCAGCGCGCAAGATGACCGACTACGGGCTATCCACGATGACCTCTGCCACCCAGGGGTCACCCGGCTCGCCCATTATATCAAGGACCGCAACCTGCCCTACTCCACCAAGGAGGTCAGAGCCATGACCAGGGACTGCCAAACCTGTGCCGAGTGTAAACCGCACTTCCATCGACCGGATAAGGCCCACCTGGTAAAGGCTTCCCGGCCCTTTGAACGCCTCAGTATCGATTTCAAAGGGCCCCTCCCCTCCAATAACCGCAATACATGCTTTCTCAACATCATAGATGAGTTCTCCCACTTCCCATTTGCCACCCCCTGCCCTGATATGACCACCCCCACTGTCATTAAAGCCCTGCATAGTGTCTTCACCCTGTTTGGTTTCCCCAGTTATGTCCACAGTGACCGGGGCTCGTCGTTCATGAGCGACGAACTGCGTCAGTACCTGCTCAGTGAGGGCATTGCCTCGAGCAGGAGGACCAGTTATAACCCCAGGGAAAACGAACAGGTGGAGAGGGAGAACGCGACGGTCTGGAAGACCGTCCTACTGACCCTGCGGTCCAGGAATCTTCCAGCTTCTCACTGGCAGGAGGTCCTCCCCGACGCGCTCCACTCTATCACGTCCCTCCTTTGCACGGCCACAAACCAGACTCCTCATGACCGCTTGGTTGTTTTCCCTAGGGGAGCTACCCCAGGGGCCTCGCTTCCGTCCTGGCTGAAGGCACTGGGTCCAGTCCTCCTCCGAAAACACATTCGGAGCCATAAGACCGACCCCCTGGTAGAGAGGGTCCAGCTCCTACACTCCAACCCACAATATGCTTATGTCGAACACCCCGATGGCCGACAAGATACCGTCTCTCTCCGGGACCTGGCGCCCGCAGACTCCACCACCACCACCATCACGACCACCGCAGCCCCCACACTATATCCCGTCCAACCTACCATGTCCAGCGGCCCCGCCCCATATGGGTCCCGCGCTCCCTCCCACCCGCCGCACCGGTCCACAGGAATGAAGCTCCAGAGGAGCCGCTCCCGGAGTCCACGCCTGTGCCCGCACCGGACCCACTTCCACAGCCACCCGGACCAGCTGCAACACCAGTGCTTCGGCACCGTCACCCCCTCCGGACTTCATTTTTTAACAGGGGGTGAATGTGGTGAATGTATAGTGCTAATAATTCACCAGTGCATTTGTATCTTGTTCTGCTGTTGTGTTAATTTGTTAACCCTGTGGGATCCACCTGTGGACCATTGTGTGGCTTCACCCACAGGCGGATATGTTGGGACATGTATAGGCTCCGCCCATGGCTCCTCCCCTTAAGGGGAAATATAAAGAGCAGCTGACCTGCAGGCAGTCCCCAGTATTGCCCCAGTATTGCAGGCACTGTTCTAAGCTGATTAAAACCACGGTTTACTTCTCCTCGTGTCTTTGAGTGAATTGATGGTCGCATCAGATTGCACTGAGTCACTGAGTTCTGAATTCTCACGCTTAAGGGGGGCAGTCAGACGCTGGTGCATCTTGACACCCTGGTGCCAACCTTTCGCCTTCAGATCCTGCAGTGATATCTCTACATCGAACCCCTGTGTCCCCTGACGACATATTTCTTCTGCCAGGTGCACGGCCTAAACAATGACATGCAGCTCCTGTTCATAGACCTGCTCCTTACAAGTGTTGCCTGTCTTTTACCAGGACATACTCAAAGTCTGGAACATGGTCACCTCGCACTGCAGCTCCCCCCTGTCTGGCGTTGCGGCTATCCTCAGGAAGCCGCTGCTCAGGAACCCACACCTCCACCAATACCATTTTCGAGTGGCTGGTGGAGGGATGGGTTGTGGCTGCTGGGGTGACCAGGATCGAGAACTTGCACATTGTACAGAGGGGTTTCCTGTATGCCCTGCTGCTGCACAGCCTCCGCTCCCTTGTCCTCACCTATCGCCCGGACATGCTTTGGCGAGCCTAGTTTCCGTCCGGTGGCAGAAGTTCTCCACGAGAGGTCCTTCTACAAAGGAGTCCTCCCCTTATCATCAGATCTTGCATTTAGCAGTCCCATACAGCCATAGATTGTATTGGTTTATGGACTCCCAATATGTCTGCCCTTTTGGAATCTGTGGATCATGTGTATATAATTTGTTTAAGGCTGCTCTCCCTCTTCAGTTATTTAAAACAAAAAACTTGTTGAGTTTTGTTTATACTTCAGCCCCAAGCTCCTGACCTATGGGCACCCGATGCGGACAGGAGCAAGAAAGGAGGAAGACCCCCTCGTGAATCTGTTCCTGGGTCTGGCCAAATCCGCTATCAACATGTTCAGGTAGTAGGTGACAAATGGGGTCATCGTCTTGACTGTCTGCCCCTTTTCGGTGGCTACATTCATGGCCAGATGTCCTCGGCGAGGGAGAACACTGCACGCGGCCAGGACCAGCGCCATGCAGAGGTGGAGGAGAGAGAGGCTGGGCCCACAGCTGTTCTGGGAGCAGTATCACAAATGCTGAGCCCTGTAGAAGGTATTACTGGCAAACTGTCTTCCGACATTGAACATCGTACCTGCAGATGTCGGAGCTTCAGTGCGGGGAAGACTGTCAGTCCCGAGGGATAGTGGACCACATGTGTCAGGTTCTGCAAGAGCTGGCACCACATGAAAAGGAGGACACCCACTCCCTGTAGCCCCTAAAGTTACCGCCGCTGTGAAATTATATGTAAGTGACTCATTCCACTCCCTCGTGTCCAACCCGTTTGTGACCACACAATGCGAATAATGTAGTTTTGTGCCCATTTCCGGTGAGCATCCATAGTAGTTACTAAAGTGTTGGGTGCTCTGAGATACAGACGAACCAACACGGTTGCGATTGGTACAACGCAGTTTTATTCCTTTAAACTATTTATATAACAAACTTGGTACTCAGCACGTGATGACTGTGTGAGTGTCTGGCTTTGAGGTCCTTGCCCTGTGCCGTCTCCTGGTGGACTGCCCAGGAAGTGTCGTGTTTCTTGTTTTGTACTGTGTATGCTCTTGTTTGTGATTGGCTGTCGTCTTAACATAGAACCTAGAACATAGAACATACAGTGCAGAAGGAGGCCATTCGGCCCATCAAGTCTGCACCGACCCACTTAAACCCTCACTTCCACCCTATCCCCAGAACCCAATAGCCCCTCCTAACCTTTTTGGACACTAAGGGCAATTTACCATGGCCAATCCACGCTTCAGTGCATGTGCTGGTCGAGCAGGCGATTGGACTCCTGAAGATGCGGTTCGGGTGACTGGACCGGTGTGAGGGTGCCCTCCAATATAGCCCCCAGTGGGTGTTCCACATTATTGGTGGTCTGCTGCGCTCTCAAGAACTTGGCGCTGCAGATGAGCCCAGCTTGACCCTGCTGGAACAGGAGGAGGTGCGGTGGCAGCATCGCGTCTCCTCGGGTGAGAAGGAGGGTGACGAGAGCCAACCCAGGAAGGGAGAGGAGGAAGGACCTTGGGCCATGGTCAAGGTCCACTTGAGCCAAAGAAATAGAGACGCAGTGAGTGAGCAACTCTCACACTGTGGCGTGTGCCATCTCATCATAACTGTGGTGCCAGCGGTAGGATTTCCTGATGGTGCCCAGGTTCATGGTTAGGCCACAAAACTTAATTGCCTGACTCTGCAGGAGAATGATGCTGAATTGTTTTGACTTGTTTAAAGGACAGACTGTTTCTCTTCCCATCCTCAGCAATATGTCACAGTCCTGCCTAACAGAGACCGGAACGGATTCTCTCAAATGAATGAGCTTATCATGGAGTCAATTTATTTTCATTTACGGGATGTGGGCGTCGCTTGTTAGGCCAGCAATTATTGCACATCCCTCGTTGCCTTTATGAAAGTTGGTGGTGAGTTGCCATTTTGAATTGCTGCAGTCCTTGAGGTGTAGGTACACCCAATGTGCTGTTAGGGAGGGTGTTGCAGGATGTTGCCCCAATGACGTGAATGAACACTGATATCTTTCCAATTCAGGGTGGTGAGTGAATTGGAGGGGAACCTCCAGGTGGTGGGGTTCCCAAGTATCTGCTGCTCTTGTCCTTCGAAATGGTAGTGGTTGTGGGTTTGGAAGGTGCTGTCTGAGGAACATTGGTTAGTTGCTGCAGTGCACCTTGTAGATGGCACACACGGCTGCCACTGTTCTTCGGTGGAGGAGGGTTTGAATGTTTGTGGAATGAGGAGCAATCAAGCGGGCTGCTTTGTTCTGGGCGGAATCGAGCTTCTTGAGTGTTGTTGGAGCGGCATTCATCCAGCCAAGTGAGGAGTATTCCATCACACTCCTGACTTGTGCCTTGTACATGGAGAACAGGCTTTGGGGAAGGTAAGGAGGTGAGTTACTCGCCGTAGGATTCCTCATCTTTCACCTGCCCTGGTAGCCACAGTATTAATATGGCTAGTACAGTTCAGTTTCTGATCAATGGTAACCCCCTGGATGTTGATTGTTGTGGTATTCAACAATGGTAATGCCATTGAATGTCAAGGTGGTTAGATCCTCTCTTATAGGAGATGGTCATTGCCTGGCATTTGCGTGGCGCGAATGTAACTTGCCACTTGTCGGCCCAAGCCTGGATATTCTCCAGGTCTTGCTGCATTTGGACAATGACTGCTTCATTATCTGAGGAGTCACTAATGGTGCTGAATATTGTGCAATTACCCGCAAACATCCCTACTTCTGACCTTATGATGGAAGGGAGGTCATTGATGAAGCAGCTGA
Source organism: Scyliorhinus torazame (assembly GCF_047496885.1). Lineage (NCBI taxonomy): Eukaryota > Metazoa > Chordata > Chondrichthyes > Carcharhiniformes > Scyliorhinidae > Scyliorhinus > Scyliorhinus torazame. The sequence continues at coordinate 210,317,659 of NC_092711.1, read as the reverse complement.
TGATGGTTGCACCTCAGACACTACCCTGAGCAACTCCTGCAGTGATATCCTGGAGTTGAGATGATTGACCTCCATCCACCAGAACCATCTTCCTTTGTGTCAGGTATGACTCCAATCAGCAGAATGTTTTCTCCCTAATTCCCATTGACTCCAGTTTAGCTAGGGCTCCTTGATCCTGCACTCGGTCAAATACTGCCTTGATGTCAAGCGCAATCTCTCTCACCTCACTTCTGGCATTCAGCTCTTTTGTCCATGTTTAAACCAAGGCTGTAATGAAGTCAGGAGCTGAGTGACCCTGGCGGAACGCAAACTGAGCACCCGTGAGCAGGTTGTTGCTGTATGTGCTGCTTGATAGCACTGTTGATGACTCCTTCCATCACTTTGTTGATGATGGAGAATAGACTGATAGAACAGTTATTGGCTGGGTTGGACGTGTCCACTTTCTTGTGTACAGGACACACCTGGGCAATTTTCCAAATTGCCGGGTAGATGCCAGTGTTGTAGCTGTACTGGAACAACTTGGCTAGGGGTGCGGCAAATTCTGGAGCACAAGATTTAGTACTATTGCCGGAATATTATCAGGACCCATCGCCTTTGCAGAATCCAGTGCCTTCAACCGATTCTTGATATCCCGTGGAGTGAATCATATTGGCTGAAGACTGACATCCGTGATGCTGGGGTCTTCTGGAGGAGACCAACATGGATCAGCACTTCTGGCTGAAGATTGGTGCGAATGCCTCAGCCTTGTCTTTTGCACATATGAGCTGGGCTCCTCCATCATTGTGGATGGAGATATTTGTGGAGCCTCCTCCTCCAGTGAGTTTTTTAATAGTTCATCACCATTCACAGCTGGATGTGGCAGGACTGCAGAGCTTAGATCTGATGCGTTGGCTGTGGAATCGCTTAGTCTGGCTATTACTTGCTGCTTATACTGTTTGGCACACAAGTAGCCCCGTGTTGTAGCTTCACCAGGTTGGCATCACATTTTTTGGTATGCCTGGTGTTGCTCCTGGCATGCTCTCCTGCACGCTTCACTGAACCAGGGTTGATCCCCTGGTAGAGTGGGGGATATGCCTGGCCATGAGGTTGCAGATTGTGGTTGAATACAATTCTGCTGCTGCTAATAGGCCACAGCGCCTCATGGATGCCCAGTCTTGAATTGCTCGATCTGTTCGAAGTCTATCCCGCTTAGCACGGTGGTAGTGCCACACAACATGATGGAAGGTATCCTCAATGTGAAGACAGGACTTTGTCTCCACCAGGACTGCTGCGTGTGTGGTGTTGCCTCCCGCAGTATTCAGGCACAGTGTCCAGGCACCGTGGTCTGATTGGGATGCTAGGCCATGACTCCCACATGCTACATGGCCTGCCCACTTGGCAGGTGGGAAGTGCTCACTTAACCACGATTGCCAATGCCCCAGAGGTATAGCCTTCAGCTCAATGGCGAGAGGCCTCGGCAGTCAGTGGGGTTATAGGTGGTCGTGGGGCAGACAGGCAGGGAAACGGGTTGCCCCCAGAACGGGTACACATGATCCAAGAGTTGGTTTGGTGGTGCAGCGAGCAGTTGCCCCCCTGGTGGCCTACTCCTGCAGCGGATCCCCCCTGCCACGCCGAGGATCCTCCACCCTGCATCGAGCACAGGATCAGCAAGCCCAGCTTTGTCTATGAGCAAAGATGGCTACTCGCCTCCTCAGCTCCCCACAGAAGCCCTTCCGCCAGGTTCATGTTTTTAAAAAGGAGTACTAATCGGCGCCAGCGTGAGCACTTGCTGGGGAGGCCACTGAATGACAGGAGGCCATTGGACAAGGGGTGGCTCTCGTTAACTGTCTGGAAATAGGACCCAAGTGATGATAATTGGTTTCTCGCCACGCTACGGTGAGATCCCGATTTCACCTAGGGGAGCGGGCCAGTTGCATTGCAAATTGTTTGGCGCCTGGAGTGGATCTAGTTATTGGCCTCTCCCGATATTCACAGGCCTCGTTTCGCTTGAGTGCGAGTGTAACGAGGACGGAAAATCGCCCTAAATGTAATAGCTCCAAATTTGCAGATGACACAAAGTTGTGTGGGGAAGCTGCAGAAATCCTGCAGGGTGATTTGGACAAGTTGAGGGAGTGGGCAAATGAATGACTGATACAGTGTAATTGGGTAAATGGGAGGTTATCCTTTTTGGGAGCAAAAGCGGGAAGGCAAATTTTTAACTGAACACCATAAATTAGGAGATATGAATGTGCAGCGAGGGAGGTGGCGGCGTAATTGTATTGTCACTGGATTAGTAAACCAGAGACCCAGAGTAATGCTCTGGGGATCCAGGTTCAAATCCCACCACTGCAGATGGTGAAGTTTTAATTCAATAGAAATTTGAATTAAATGTCTAACGATGACCATAACCGTGAAACCCATTGTCGATTGTCATAAAAACCCATCTGGTTCACTAATGTCCTTTAGGGAAGGAAATCTTCCGTCCTTACCCGGTCTGGCCAACATCTTAACTGCCCTCTCAAGGGCAATTAGGGATGGACAACAAATGCTGGCACAGCCTGAAACTCCCACGTACCATGAACGAATAAAAAAAAAACCCAAAAAGCATGGGTGTCTTTGTTCACCAGTCACTGAAGGTAAGCAGGTAGATGCAACAGGCAGTAAAGAAGGCAAATGGTATGTTGGCTTTGATAGCGAGAGGATTTGAGTGCAGGAGCAAGGATACCTTGCTGCAATTATACAGGGTCTTGGTGAGACCACACCTGGAATGTTATGTGCAGATTTGATCTCCTTATCTGAGGAAGGATGTTCTTACTCTAGAGGGAGTGTAGAGAAGGTTTAGCAGACGGATTCCTGGGATGGCAGGAGAGATTGAGTTGGTTAGGATTGTATTCACAGGAGTTCAAAAGAATAAAGGGGGATGTCATGAAAACCTAAGAATTTCTAACAGGACTTGACAGGGAAGCTGCAGGAAGGATGTTCCCCATGATCCAGAACCAGGCATCACAGTCTGAGGATACAGTGTAGACCATTTAGGAAAGAGACGAGGAGAAACCTCTTCACCCAAAGAATGGTCGGCCTGAGGAATTTGCTAACACCGAAAGTAGCTAAAGTCAAAATATTGTAGGTGGGCCACATAAATTAATGGCTGGGAGGTGTTCGCGAACGGAGCGGCTGCAACAAAGAGGCTCCCGCAGATCCACGTAATCGTGGATTTTTTCAGGGTTTTCCCGGTGGGTTTTTAAAAAAAATTAAAGCCTGACGAAATCGGCCCCGCCTCCCTCGCCCTGCCCAGGCGCCAAAGGGAAGCTCCATGGAGCTGAAGGGGAAAAAAAGAGGAGAGACTGGTCATGCTGAGCTGCACGTGGAGGAGGAGTGGGGAATCGCAACAAAAAACTGCCTGAAAGTCGGATCACGGAGAGGATAAGACAAAGGAAAAAAAAAAATTTTTTTTGATTCAACATTTTTTTCCCCCTCTTGAAAATTTAAAAAACTTTTTTCCCAAAAAAAACTTTCTAAAAAAAAATCGTTTTTAAAAGGAGAAAAAACCCTTGGGGTTTTTTTCTTTGGGGGGGAAAAATAAGAATTTCTTTTTCGCACCAAAACCCAGGGAAAAAAAAAGAGAAAGGCACATAACAGAAATATGCCTGCAAATAATAATAAATCGAGGGGACAGCGAAATGTAAGACGGAGCAGCAGCGAAGGTGAAGGAAAAAAGCAGGAGCTGCGGCCGCGCAGGCAGACGGCCCCACGGGGCGAGGCGGAGGTTCAGGCGAACCAAGAAGCGGAAAAGCTGGCGAGCCAAGCAGCGGAGCAGGAACAGGACGCGGCGAACATCCCCCCCCCCCCCCCCGCCCCCCCCCCCCCCCCCCCCCCACCTCCCGCACGGGGAGGAATGGAGAAGCGTGCTGAAAACGGAAATAAAAGCCATTACGGAGGAGCCGTAAACGCCATGAGGGAGGCACTCAGGACGGAGCTCCACACAATGATGAAGGAGATGCTGGCGGAGACAACGGACAAAATATTGCAAACCATCGATGGCCTGGAAAGGAAGGTGGAGGCGCAGGAGAAAACGATTCAGGTGTTGGAGAGAACCACCTCGGACCAGAGCGACAGGATGGTAACTCAGGAAAGCGAGGTGAAAAGGCTGGTAACGACCCAGGGGAGTCTAAGAGGGAAAGTGGAGGACCAGGAAAATATGTCCAGATGGCAGAATGTTAAAATAGTCGGTCTGCCAGAGGAGATGGAGGGCAGAGACCCAACAGGCTAGGTCACCCAAATGCTGGGCAAGCTCGTGGGAAGGGAGAAATTTCCAAACCCCCCAGAAATCGACAGGGCGCACAGGTCGCTCCGACCCAGGCCCAAAGCCGGGGAGCAGCCCAGAGCGATTATCGTGCAGCTGCACAGGTTCCAAGACAGGGAAAAAATCCTAAAGTGGGCCCGGCAGACAAAATCGAGCACGTGGGAAGGGAAGACCATAAGGGTGGACCAGGACATTCGGGCGAACCTGGCCAAAAGAAGGACTGAACTCAACAGGGCCAAATCAGCACTCTACAAAAGTAATGTGAAATTTGGGATGTTGCTCCCGGCCAAACTCTGGGTAACATTTGAGGGGAAGGAGCTGTTTTTTAACACTCCAGCGGCAGCGGAGGAGTCCGTTAGAGCAAACAAACTGGGGGAGGGACAACCGCAACGGCCATCATGAAAGCGACGGGGATGGAAAAGAAAGGAAGAATCGGAACAAAGAGCAGCGGACAGACAGCAAACAGAGACAATACGATCACAAACTGTACACACGTGTTTGGTGCACTGCGCGGGACTGTGGCCCTGGGGCCTGACCTCGTGGCGAGAGCGGCGACTGTGGCCATTTTGGACGGCCTCCTCATGAAGGGAAACCCCGGAGTGCAGGGGCGCATCCACTAGGTAAGTATGGGTGATTCCGCAGGACCAGGGGATTCGAAAACCTCCCACAAGGATTGTTACCTTGAACGTAAGGGGACTCAACGGCCCGGTGAAAAGATCCAGAGTCTTCACCCACCTAAAAAGCCTAGAAGCAGACATAATCTACCTACAAGAGACGCACCTGAGGGAGAAGGACCGACTGCTGGTAAGAAAGGGCTGGGTGGGACAGACATACCACTCATGCTACAGGACGAGGGCTAGTGGAGTAGCAATATTAATTCGCAAGAGGACGAGGTTTACGGAAACCAAGACAGTTACGGACTCAGGGGGACGGTATGTCATGGTCAGCGATGTCCTGGAAGGGGCACCGGTCGTACTGGTAAATGTGTACGCTCCCAACTGGGTCGACACAGAATTCATAAAGAAGACCATGGCAGAAATCCCCGACCTTGACACACACCGACTGATCATGGGGGGCGACTTCAACTGTGTACAGGACCCACTGACCGACTGATCAAACTCCAGAGCAGTGAAAAAGACTGGCATGGCTAGGGAACGAGGAGCATTTATGGAACAGATGGGGGCGGTGGACCCATGGAGGTTCCTGCACCCGGGAGAGAAGGAATTTTTATCCTTCTCACAAGTACGCAAGGTAAACACCCGTATCGACTTCTTTGCAGTGGGGAAATCGGAGCTTCCAGGGATCACGGGAACTGAGTACTTTGCGATTGTTATCTCTGACCACGCTCCACACCATATGGATGTGAGGTTGGAGACAGGCCGGGCCCAGCGCCTCACATGGAGGCTGAACTCGGACCTCCTGGCCAACAAGGCCTTCTGTCAGAAAACATCGCGGGCCATAGGCGACTACATTAGTAACAACCAAAACGGGGAGGTCCACGTTCTGGGAGGCACTGAAGGTCGTGATTAGAGGAGAGATCATAGCCTACAAGACAAGCAGAGATAGGGAAGAGAGGGTGGCCAGGCAACTCTGGAGGACTCCATCCTGGAAGTCGACAGAAAATACTCCGAGACCCCAACCGTAAAACTGCTGGCGGAGAGAAAAAAGTTGCAAATAGACTTTAACCTGCTATCCACCGGGAAAGCAGTGTAACAACTCCGTCAGACACGGGGGACCTTCTACAAACACGGAGACAAGGCTGGCCGCCTATTGGCTCACCAGCTGAGAAAGCAGGCAGCCACAAGGGAAATAGCGCAGGTAAAGGATAGCAGAGGCAGACTGGTAACAGAACCAAAGGAGGTCAATCGGGCATTTGAGACCTTCGACTGGGGACTGTACACCTCTTAGCCTCCCAACGGGGGCACGGGGATGAAACAGTTCCTAGACGGACTGGAACTACCAGTTGTGGGGGGGGGGGGGGAGTCAGACGGGGTGAGCTGGAAGCACCAATCGACCTGGGAGAAATCATGGATAGCATCAGCTCCATGCAGGCGGGGAAGGCACTGGGACCCGACTTGTTCCCGGCGGACTTCTACAAAACATTCGCACCAGTCCTGGCCCCACACTTAAGGGACATGATCGCGGACTCACTGGCAAAGGGCACCCTGCCCCCCACGCTAGCGCAGGCCACAATTTCACCGATACCCAAAAAAGATAAAGACCTGACGGAATGCGGATCACACAGACCCATTTCACTGCTGAACGTGGATGCGAAAATACTCGCAAAGGTCCTGGCCAAAAAGCTGTAGGGCTGCGTACCAGAGGTGGTCACAGAGGACCAAACCGGCTTTGTCAAGGGTAGGCAGCTCACAGCGAACATCGGGCGGCTGCTGAACGTAATAATGACCCCCTCTGGGGAGAGAACACCAGAGGTGACCATCTCCCTGGACACCGAAAAGGCCTCCGACAGAGTCGAATGGAAATACCTCCTCGAGGTACTGGAACGGTTTGGACTAGGAGTGGGGTTCACCACGTGGGTGAGGCTTCTGTACAACACTCCCAAAGCGAGCGTCCAAATTAACACCACCAGCTCTGAATACTTCCAGCTGCATAAAGGAACAAAACAGGGCTGCCCCCTGTCTCCACTCTTGTTCGCGCTAGCGATCGAACCCCTGACGATAGCCCTGCGGGACATGAAAAGCTAGAAGGGAATCCGGAGCGGAGACAGAGAGCACAGAGTCTCACTCTATGCAGATGACCTGCTCCTCTATGTCTGGAAATCACAGGAGGGACTGAAAGCAATACTACAAATACTGAAAGAGTTTGGAACCTTCTTGGGCTACAAACTTAACTTGGGCAAAATTGAGGCATTCCCAGTGAACCATACGGGGGAGGGAGAGAGCTGGAGGGGCTCCCGTTCAAAACAGCCCAGAACAGATTGCGCGACCTGGGGATCCAGATAGCCAGAGACTGGACACAGATCCACAAGTGGAACCTGACCAGCCTGGTGAACGAAGTAAGAAGAGACCTTCAATGGTGGGGCTCACTCCCACTCTCCCTGGTGGGGAGAGTGCAGACAATCAATATGAACGTACTGCCAAGGTTCCTCTTCCTGTTTAGATCCATTCCGATCTTCATCCCCAAGGCCTTTTTCCAAAAGGTAGACAGTCTAATCATGGCGTTTGTGTGGGGGGATAAGAACCCGAGAATTCCCAAACAGACACTGCAAAGAAGGAAAATTAAAGGGGGTTTGGCCTTACCAAACCTACAATACTACCACTGGGCAGCAACGGCAGAAAGAGTGAGGGAATGGGTACAAGAACCCGACACAGATTGGGTACAAATAGCGGAGGCATCCTGTAAAGGAATGACCCTCTGGGCCCTGGCTACAGCAGCACTCCCGTCCCCCTCAACAAGATACACAACAAGCCCAGTGGTAGTGGCCACGCTGAGAACATGGATCCAGCCCAGACAACACTTCGGGATAGCCAAAATGTCCCCCATGGCGCCCATATGCGGTAATCACAGATTCCCACCAGTCATGCTGGATACCACCTTCAAAAGATGGAGGCGGGACAGGGGCACATTGACAGTCGGGGACTATGTAGGGTACATACTGGCGACACTGGACGAACTGACGAGGAAGTGGAGGCTAGCAAAAGGACAGGAAATGAGACACCTCCAAATAAAACACTTCCTCCACAAGGAGACAGTAGGGCCCCAGAAACCACACTAGTAGAGGACCCGATAGGCACAAGCAACGAGAAGGGGGGGCTATGTGGGAAAATGTACGGACAGCTACTGGACAGAGCCCAGACTCCACTTGACGAAACCAGACAAAAATGGGAGGAAGAACTGGGGACAGAGGTAGGATGGGGACTCTGGAGCGAAACACTGAACAGGGTGAACTCCACCTCCTCCTGCACAAGGCTAAGCCTAATGCAGCTCAAAGTGGCGCACGGAGCGCACCTGACCAGAACCCGAATGAGCAGGTTCTTCCCAGAGGTGGAGGACAAATGTGAACGGTGCCAGAGGGGCCTGGCCAACCATACCCACATATTTTGAGCTCGCCCCAAGCTTGCTGGGTTCTGGACAGCCTTCCTCGAGGCAATGTCCAGGGTTGTGAGGGTGAAGCCATGTCCAAGTGTGGCAATCTTTGGGGTATTGGAGCAGTCAGAGTTACACATGGGGAAGGGGGCCAACGCCCTCGCTTTTGCTTCCCTAATCGCACGCCAGAGAATCCTGCTCGGCTGGCGATCGGCAGCACCACCTACAGCTGCAGACTGGCTCGCTGACCTCTCGGAATTTCTCCACCTGGAGAAGATTAGGCACGCCACCCGAGGGACAGAGGAAGGCTTCCTGGACACTTGAGGGCAGTTTGTCGGTCTGTTCCAAAACCTGTTCGGGGTAAGCAACGAGGAGTAACCTAATAAGAATTTTTTTTAAACCACCAAGATAGGTGAGGTACCAAAAGACTGCGCAACCCGGGGTGGGGGCGGGGGGGGGGGGTGGCTGGCAGAAGGAAGGTGGGAAAACCACGAGAGATGAGGGGGGGGCTACTCCCCCCTTTTTCTTTTCTCCACTCTGTCCGGAAAAGAAAAGAAAAGCACAGCCGATGCCGGGGGGGGGGGGGGGGGGGGGGGGGTGGAGGGAGGGACAACAACGGGGAAGGGGGAGGAACCATAGACCGATCCAGAAGGCAACAAAGTGCACATAGGGTCAGTTAAACGAAGGACAAACTAAGCCTCTCTGTATAATAAAGGAAATTAGCGCGGGCGAGAAAAATATGATGTGTATGTATACAACTGCTTATAAATATGGGAAACGCCAATAAAAAGATTTTTAAAAATAAATAAATAAAATATTGGAGGTGAGATTCTCGGTCCCGGGAGGCCGGAATGCGTTGTGCACCGGGGGCAAATCCCGCTAATACGCCGAGCCCCCCTGGTGGCGTGAATGAGCTCCATGATGCATATCAATGGGGAGATGTAAATAAATGCAATAAGTCTTAATGGCCTATTTGCATCTATCTAGAGGGCCCGTGCACTGTGCTCCTGCCATCCATGATTCTCCGGTTCCTGCGGCCAGGAATCGCTGTGGGTGCGGATCACTTGTAGTCTCTAACAGCATGGCCATCTCAGCCCTTTCCAGGGTCACCAATTACCCCCACCCCTTCCCCAACAATGCACTTCCTTCCCATGTCTCCTCTACCAGACCAGCCGCTCCAAAACTCCCTCCCCCCCCCCCCCCCCCCCCCCCAGGGAACCCTGTAACGGGGATCCCCCCAGTGACCATTGTATTAGGAAGACCTCCACAGGGGCCCGTGTAATATGAGGATCTCCCCAAGGGAACCCTGTATTACGGTTTTAGGGTATTGGGGTCTCCCCCCCCCCCCACCCACCAGGGGTGCCTGTAATAGGGGTACCTCCACAGGGATCCCTATAAAGACCCCCACAGGGACCCCTATAATAGGAGGCCCCTCCGCAGGGACCTACAATAGCACCCCCCCCCCCACCCAAGGATGCCTGTAATAGGGGGATGCCCCTCAGGGATCCCTGTCAAAAGAGAGGTAAGTGGGTTCCAAATACTCAGTGGATTCCAATGACTCAAGCATGAGGTTTCACTGCACTTATTTGTCTTTGATGTAGGCAATGTTTACAAACAATGGGGCTTCAGCACTTAGGCCACTGAACCGTGAAGGGAGATGAATGAATCAAAGCTGCCGATAGTTTGTACAAGCTGTCAATCGCAGGCCACTGCTAGAAAGCTAGGAATGGCTTGCAGCTAATGGTTCTGTGGTAACCAGATGCAGGCCACAGTTGTTCTTCCAGGAATGAACACGTGGATCTCCAAGCTAAGTGTTACAACTGTAAATCCTCTCACAGCCCGGTCTGGACTGCACTCGAGCTTCCAGACAAGGGGATGGGGGGGGGGCGGGGCAGGTTCTGTGTGGAAGATTCTGTGGGGGAGGACCCTTTAAGCAGGGGGTCCCTTTGGGGTGTCCCCCTTTTATAGTGATCCCTATGCGGGGTCCCTCCATTACAGGGGTCTCTGGAGGGGAGTCTCCTTTTTTGGGGGTCCCTGGGGGTCTCCCTATTCCAGGGTTCGCTGTGGAGAGTCCCCTATTACAGGGGTCACTGTGGGGGATCTACCTATTAGGGATCCCTGGCGGGGGCAGGTCGAGTGAGCTGCATATTTGGGGGTGGGGAGGGGCACACATGCAATCCTGGGGTGGGGGGGAGGCTGCTGTGCAGTGCAGTGCAGTGCAGGTGGGGGTGCAATTTTGGGGCTGATTTTCAGAGTGGGGGCAGTTCGTGACTGATATGTGGTGCAGGGGATGGCCAGCTGCGGGACTTCGCTATTGGGCCGTCCACTCAAGATGGCAGTCCAATAGCGGGATTCCCTGGGAACCCCTCTTATTCCACGCCATGTATACATTTGCATGGCAAGGAATGCTGAATTGCTATTTGGTTTGTGCTCCCAGGGTGATCATAAATCAGTTGCAATTCAGCTCCAGAGGGAGGACATAGTCTCCGAAATGACAAATCCCATCCTGCATGTTTAGAAGAAGCAGTTAGATGAAGCACTTGAGGCGTAGGGGATCAAAGGATATGGGGTGAAGTCAAGATCAGGTTGTTGAGTGGGTTGATCTGCCATGATCATAATGAATCGCGGAGCAGGCCCGGTTTGCTAAATGGCTTCCTACTGCTCTTATCTTCTATGTTTCTCGGAAGGTGAGGGAGTATGATACAGGTTTAGAGATGACAATACATTAACATCCTCCAAACAGGTGGTCCTCCCTTATAAGATCACAGCATCAACCTGTTATCAGTGCTGGTGTGGTTTCCAGCGAGATCCTGTTATTAGTATGACGCTGGATATGAAACATGTTTGAGCTACAGTGCTTTGAAAATGTGTGGATCTGCATTTTACTCTCTCATGACTGTTTGCCACAAAGAAAGCCAGAGGTTTCTCATTAGCAAATTCATGACATTTGGTAACCACTGGGAATAAGAATAAGATAATTTTGAAATTACAGTTTGCCACAGAAACTGAAGACTCTACTTTGAGATGCAGGAATGCAAGAGAAAAGATATAAAGAGGTTACTGAATAAATCACTGCTGAATGCAAAACGTGCATTAAATATCGCAAGGTGCTGCCATGTCCTATTGTGAGCTTACCATTAGCCAGGGGGCTTAACAATAGGCGGGATTCTCAGGCCGCATTCTCCCGGCAACCAGAGAATCCCGGCGGAGGTCAATGGATGTTTCCATTCTACGCGTCTCGTCTGTGGCGTTCTTGCGGCGGGCGGGCCCTTCCAGAGCCTGGATGCCTTCCCATCCGACCACACGGCATCCTCGGGGACGTCGGAGGCGCAGACATCACCCGGCCCAGGCGTGCCTCATTCCTGCGCCACGTGGCAGCCGTCCAGCTCCGGAGGACCATGCTGTTACTTCTGCGGTCAGGGCCAGCACCCCAGGCAGCGTTGTCCGGCTCGCAACTCCACGTGTAACGGGTGTGGCAAGAAGGAGCACTACGTTAAAGTATGCCTAGCTAAGCCTGAAAATCAAAATCAAAAAACAGGAGCCTGTCAAGCCCAGTCTGAGACTCACAGACTCCGCAGCATGGCATCGTGCCTGCCCGGAGCGCCCTCTGCTGACGCGTCACTCGCCGTGTGCAATCCATGGGGGCAGCCATCTTGTCTGACGTCATCGATGTCGAACGCCGCGTGCAATCCATGGGGGCAGCCATTTTGGCCGACTTCGTTGATGCCGCCATTTTGCGACCAGAACGACACTCACCAACTCAGCTCCATTCAACTTGACCAGTCCCGGCCTTGCCATCTTCAAAGCTCGATGATTGCCATCAGCCGCAACGGGCAGGAGACATCCTGCCTCTTCGACTCCGGGAGCATGGAGAGCTTTGTCCACCCGGACATGGTAAGGCGCTGTTCCCTCCGGGTCCTCCCCGTCACACAAGTCATATCCTTAGCTTCCGGATCACACTCCGTGCAGATCCGGGGGTACTGCACCGCTAAGCTGGCAATACAGGGCGTCGAATACGCCAATTTCAAACTCTATGTCTGCCCCCATCTCTGCGCCCCTCTCCTACTGGGTTTAAACTTTCAGTGCAACCTCCGTAGTCTAACCCTGAAGTTCGGGGGACCCCTGCCCCCTTTCACTATCTGTAGCCTCGCGGCCCTGAAGATCGCCCCTCCCTTGACTGGAAGCCCGTCGCCACCCGGAGCAGACGGTACAGGGCTCATGACAAGGCCTTCGTCAGGTCAGAGGTCCAGCGACTCCTGAGGGAAGGGATCATTGAGGCCAGTAATAGCCCCTGGAGAGCACAAGTGGTGGTCATCAGGACCGGGGAGAAACACCTGATGGTCATCGACTTCAGTCAGACAATCAACTGGTACATGCAGCTCGATGCGTACCCACTCCCGCGCATATCTGGCATGGTCAATCAGATTGCGCAGTATCGAGTCTTCTCTACGGTAGACTTGAAGTCTGCGTACCACCAGCTCCCTATCCGGCGGGAGGACCGCCAATACACTGCCTTGGCTGTCTCTTCCATTTCTTCAGGGTCCCCTTCGGCGTCTTCCAATGAACGATGGACCGAATGGTCGACCAGTACGGGCTGCGGGCCACATTCCCGTACTTGGATAACGTTCCCATCTGCAGCCACGACCTGGAGGATCACGATGCCAATGTTCACAAATTCCTCCACACAGCCTGACTCCTTAATTTGCCATATAATAAGGAGAAATGCGTTTTCCGCACAACCCGGCTCGCCATCCTCGGCTATGTCGTGGAAAACGGAGTCCTAGGGCCTGACCTCAAATGCATGCGCCCCCTCCTGTAACTCCCCCTCCCCCACTGCCCCAAGACCCTGAAAAGGTGCTTGGGGTTCTTCTCCTACTATGCCCAGTGGGTCCCCAACTACACAAACAAAGCCCGCCCACTCATTAAGTCCACCACTTTTCCCCTGACGACTGAGGCCCGACTGGCCTTCAACCGCATCAGATCCGAAATTGCCAAAGCCACGATGCACGCCGTGGACAAATCCATCACGTTCCAGGTGGAAAGCGATGCATCTGACTTTGCCCTGGCAGCCACTCTTAACCAGGCAGGGAGGCCTGTCGCCTTTTTTTCCCGTACCCTGCAAGCTTCCGAAATTCAACACTTCTCTGTTGAAAAGGAGGAGCAAGCCATTGTGGAAGCTGTGTGGCACTGAACAAAGAACAAAGAACAAAGAAAAGTACAGCACATAGAACATAGAACATAGAAAATACAGCACAGAACAGGCCCTTCGGCCCACGATGTTGTGCCGAACCTTTGTCCTAGATTAATCATAGATTATCATTGAATCTACAGTGCAGAAGGAGGCCATTCGGCCCCCTGAGTCTGCACCAGCTCTTGGAAAGAGCACCCTACCCAAACTCAACACCTCCACCCAACACCAAGGGCAATTTGGACATTAAGGGCAATTTATCATTGGCCAATTCACCTAACCCGCACATCTTTGGACTGTGGGAGGAAACCGGAGCACCCGGAGGAAACCCACGCAGACACGGGGAGGACGTGCAGACTCCGCACAGACAATGACCCAAGCCGAAATCGAACCTGGGACCATGGATCTGTGAAGCAATTGTGCTATCCACAATGCTACCGTGCTGCCCTTAAGAACAAATAAATCTACACTATATCATTTTCCCGTAATCCATGTACCTATCCAACAGCTGCTTGAAGGTCACTAATGTTTCCGACTCAACTACTTCCACAGGCAGTGCATTCCATGCCCCCACTACTCTCTGGGTAAAGAACCTACCTCTGATATCCCTCCTATATCTTCCACCTTTCACCTTAAATTTATGTCCCCTTGTAATGGTGTGTTCCACCTGGGGAAAAAGTCTCTGACTGTCTACTCTATCTATTCCCCTGATCATCTTATAAACCTCTATCAAGTCGCCCCTCATCCTTCTCCGCTCTAATGAGAAAAGGCCTAGCACCCTCAACCTTTCCTCGTAAGACCTACTCTCCATTCCAGGCAACATCCTGGTAAATCTTCTTTGCACCTTTTCCAGAGCTTCCACATCCTTCCTAAAATGAGGCGACCAGAACTGTACACAGTACTCCAAATGTGGCCTTACCAAAGTTTTGTACAGCTGCATCATCACCTCACGGCTCTTAAATTCAATCCCTCTGTTAATGAACGCGAGCACACCATAGGCCTTCTTCACAGCTCTATCCACTTGAGTGGCAACTTTCAAAGATGTATGAACATAGACCCCAAGGTCTCTCTGCTCCTCCACAATGCCAAGAACTCTACCGTAAACCCTGTATTCCGCATTCAGATTTGTCCTTCCAAAATGGACAACCTCACACTTTTCAGGGTTAAACTCCATCTGCCACTTCTCAGCCCAGCTCTGCATCCTATCTATGTCTCTTTGCAGCCGACAACAGCCCTCCTTACTATCCACAACTCCACCAATCTTCGTATCGTCTGCAAATTTACTGACCCACCCTTCAACTCCCTCATCCAAGTCATTAATGAAAATCACAAACAGCAGAGGACCCAGAACTGATCCCTGCGGTACACCACTGGTAACTGGGATCCAGGCTGAATATTTGCCATCCACCACCACTCTCTGACTTCTATCGGTTAGCCAGTTCGTTATCCAACTGGCCAAATTTCCCACTATCCCATGCCTCCTTACTTTGTGCAGAAGCCTACCATGGGGAACTTTATCAAATGCCTTACTAAAATCCATGTACACTACATCCACTGCTTTACCTTCATCCACATGCTTGGTCACCTCCTCAAAGAATTCAATAAGATTTGTAAGGCAAGACCTACCCCTCACAAATCCGTGCTGACTATCCCTAATCAAGCAGTGTCTTTCCAGATGCTCAGAAATCCTATCCTTCAGTACCCTTTCCATTACTTTGCCTACCACCGAAGTAAGACTAACTGGCCTGTAATTCCCAGGGTTATCTCTAGTTCCTTTTTTGAACAGGGGCACGACATTCGCCACTCTCCAATCCCCTGGTACCACCCCTGTTGACAGTGAGGACGAAAAGATAATTGCCAACGGCTCTGCAATTTCATCTCTTGCTTCCCATAGAATCCTTGGATATATCCCGTCAGGCCCGGGGGACTTGTCTATCCTCAGGTTTTTCAAAATGCCCAACACATCTTCCTTCCTAACAAGTATTTCCTCGAGCTTACCAATCTGTTTCACACTGTCCTCTCCAACAATATCGCCCCTCTCATTTGTAAATACAGAAGAAAAGTACTCATTCAAGACCTCGCCTATCTCTTCACAGGAACAGGCCCTTCGGCCCTCCAAGCCCGTGCCGACCATGCTGAACGACTAAACTACAATCTTCTTCACTTCCTGGGTCCGTATCCCTCTATTCCCATCCTATTCATGTATTTGTCAAGATGCCCCTTAAATGTCACGATCGTCCCTGCTTCCACCACCTCCTCCGGTAGCGCGTTGCAGGCACCCACTACCGTCTGTGTAAAAAACTTGCCTTGTACATCTACTCTAAACCTTGCCCACTGGAGGCATTACCTGGCCGGCAGGAGATTTACTCTCCTCACAGACCAATGGTCGGTTGCCTTTATGTTCAATAACATGCAGCAGGGCAAAATTCAGAACGACAAGGTTTTGCGGTGGAGGATCGAGCTCTCCACCTATAACTATGACATCTTGTATCATCCTGGGAAGCTCAATGAGCCCACAGATGCCCTGTCCCATGGCACCAGCGCCAACGCGCAGGCTGACCAGTTATGGGCTATCCACAACGACCTCTGTCACCCGGGGGTCACCCAGCTTCTCCACTTTGTCAAGGCCCGCAACCTGCCCTACTCGACAGAGGTGTCAAGGCCATGACCAGGGCCTGCCAAGTCTGTGCGGAGTGCAAGACGCATTTCTATCGGCCAGACAAGGCCCACCTGGTGAAGGCCTCCCGCCCTTTTGAATGCCTCAGTATGGATTTCAAAGAGTCACTCCCCTCCACTGATCGTAACGTGTACTTTCTCAACGTTGTTGATGAGTACTCACGTTTTCCTTTCGCCTTCCCATGCCCTGACAAAAGAACATAAGAACTAGAAGCAGGAGTAGGCCATCTGGCCCCTCGAGCCTGCATTCAATGAGATCATGGCAGATCTTTTGTGGACTCAGCTCCAATTTCCGGCCCGAACACCATAACCCTTAATCCCTTTATTCTTCAAAAAACTATCTATCTTTATCTTAAAAACATTTAATGAAGGAGCCTCTACTGCTTCACTGGGCAGGGAATTCCATAGATTCACAACCCTAAACTCAGTCCTAAATCTACTTCCCCTTATTTTGAGGCTATGCCCCTTAGTTCTGCTTTCACCCACCAGTGGAAACAACCTGCCCGCATCTATCCTATCTATTCCATTCATAATTTTATATGTTTCTATAAGATCCCCCCTCATCCTTCTAAATTCCAACGAGTACAGTCCCACTCTACTCAACCTCTCCTCATACTCCAACCCCTTCAGCTCTGGGATTAACCTCGTGAATCTCCTCTGCACACCCTCCAGTGCCAGTACGTCCTTTCCCAAGTAAGGAGACCAAAACTGAACACAATACTCCAGGTGTGGCCTCACTAACACCTTATACAATTGCAGCATAACCTCCCTGGTCTTAAACTCCATCCCTCTAGCAATGAAGGACAACATTCCATTTGCCTTCTTAATCGCCTGTTGCACCTGTAAACCAACTTTCTGCGACTCATGCACTAGCACACCTAGGTCTCTCTGCACAGCAGCATGTTTTAATATTTTATCATTTAAATAATAATCCCTTTTGCTGTGATTCCTACCAAAATGGATAACCTCACATTTCTCAACATTGTATTCCATCTGCCAGACCCTAGCCTAGACTGTACTCGTTGGAATTTAGAAGGATGAGGGGGGATCTTATAGAAACATATAAGATTATGAAGGGAATAGATAGGATAGATGCGGGCAGGTTGCTCCACTGGCGGGTGAAAGCAGAACTAGGGGGCATAGCCTCAAAATAAGGGGAAGTAGATTTAGGACTGAGTTTAGGAGGAACTTCTTCACCCAAAGGGTTGTGAATCTATGGAATTCCCTGCCCAGTGAAGCAGTAGAGGCTCCTTCATTAAATGTTTTTCAGATAAAGATAGATTCACTTCGCCTATCCAAATCCCTTTGCAGACTTCCAGTATCCTCTGCACTTTTTGCTTTACCACTTATTTTAGTGTCGTCTACAAACCTGGACACATTGCCCTTGGTCCCCAACTCCAAATCATCTCTGTAAATTGTGAACAGTTGTGGGCCCAACACTGATCCCTGAGGGACACGACTAGCTACTGATTGCCAACCAGAGAAACATCCATAAATCCCCACTCTTTGCTTTCTATTAATTAACCAATCCTCTATCCATGCTACTACTTTCCCCTTAATGCCATGCATCTTTATCTTATGAAGCAACCTTTTGTGTGGCTACCTTGTCAAAGGTTTTCTGGAAACCCAGATATACCACATCCATTGGTTCCCCGTTATCTACCGCACTGGTAATGTCCTCAAAAAATTCCACTAAATTAGTTAGGCACGACCTGCCCTTTATGAACCCATGCTGCGTCTGCCCAATGGGACAATTTCCATCCAGATGCCTCGCTATTTCTTCCTTGATGTTAGATTCCAGCATCTTCCCTACTACCGAAGTTAAGCTCACTGGCCTGTAATTATCCGCTTTCTGCCTACCTCCTTTTTTAAACAGTGGTGTCACGTTTGCTCATTTCCAATCCGCCGGGACCACCCCAGAGTTTAGTGAATTTTGGTAAATTATCACTAGTCCAGTTACAATTTCCCTAGCCATCTCTTTTAGTACTCTGGGATGCATTCCATCAGGGCCAGGAGACTTGTCTACCTTTAGCCCCATTAGCTTGCCCATCACTACCTCCTTGGTGATACCAATCCTCTCAAGGTCCTCACCTGTCATAGCCTCATTTCCATCAGTCACTGGAATGTTATTTGTGTCTTCCACTGTGAAGACCGACCCAAAAAACCTGTTCAGTTCCTCAGCCATTTCCTCATCTCCCATTATTAAATCTCCCTTCTCATCCTCTAAAGGACTAATATTTACCTTAGCCACTCTTTTTTGTTTTATGTATTTGTAGAAACTTTTACTATCTGTTTTTATATTCTGAGCAAGTTTCCTCTCATAATCTATCTTACTCACCTTTATAGCTTTTTTAGTCGCTTTCTGTTGCCCCCTAAAGATTTCCCAGTCCTCTAGTCTCCCACTAATCTTTGCAACTTTGTATGCTTTTTCCTTCAATTTGATACTCTCGCTTATTTCCTTAGATATCCACGGTCGATTTTCCCTCTTTCTACCGTCCTTCCTTTTTGTTGGTAGAGACCTTTGCTGAGCACTGTGAAAAATCGCTTTGAAGGTTCTCCACTGTTCCTCAACTGTTTCACCATAAAGTCTTTGCTCCCAGTCTACCTGAGCTAGTTCTTCTCTCATCCCATTGTAATCTCCTTTGTTTAAGCACAAAACACTAGTGCTTGATTTTACCTTCTCACCCTCCATCTGTATTTTAAATTCCACCATATTGTGATCGCTCCTTCAGAGACGATCCCTAACTATGAGATCATGAATCAATCCTGTCTCATTACACAGGACCAGATCTAGGACCGCTTGTTCCCTCGTAGGTTCCATTACATACTGTTCGAGGAAACTATCGCGGAGACATTCTATAAACTCCTCCTCAAGGCTGCCTTGACCGACCTGGTTAAACCAACCGACATGTAGATTAAAATCCCCCATGATAACTGCTGTACCATTTCGACATGCATCAGTTATTTCTTTGTTTATTGCCTGCCCCACCATAATGTTACTATTTGGTGGCCTATAGATTACTCCTATCAGTGACTTTTTCACCTTACTATTCCTGATTTCGACCCAAATGGATTCAACCTTATCCTCCATAGCACCGATGTCATCCCTTACTGTTGCCCGGATGTCATCCCGAAATAACAGAGCTACACCACCTCCCTTACCATCCACTCTGTCCTTCCGAATAGTTTGATACCCTCGGATATTTAACTCCCATTCGTGACCATCCTTTAACCATGTTTTAGTAATGGCCACTAAATCATAATCATTCACGATGATTTGCGACATCAACTCATTTACCTTATTCCGAATACTACGAGCATTCAGGTAAAGTACACTTATGTTGGCTTTTTTACCTGTTCTGAATCTTAACACCTCGATCAGTAACCTCTCCCAAGTTGTATTTCCTCTTAACCTTTCTCCTAATTTTCCTTGTCGTTGAACCCATATTTTCATGTAACAACCTGCCGCGTCGCATACCATTGATGTTTTCACTTCCCGTTTTATTCCTTTTAGTATTCCTGGTCCTATTCACTGAGCTCCCCTCAGTCACTGTACCTTGTACTGCCACCCTTTTTGATTTTTGACTGTGACTTCTCTGCCTTACACTTTCCCCCTTACTGCCTTTTGTTTCTGTCCCTGTTTTACTACCTTCCAACTTCCTGCATCGGTTCCCATCCCCCTGCCACATTAGTTTAAACTCTCCCCAACTGCTCTAGTAAACATGACCTCTGCCACAGTCACCAAGGCCCTGTGTAGCATCTTCACCCTGTTCGGTTTCCCCACTTATATTCACAGCGATTGGGGATACTCATTCATGAGCGATGAGCTGCGTCAGCACCTGCTCAGTAAAGGCATCGCCTCGAGCAGCACTACCAGCTACAACCCCAGGGAAACGGGCAGGTGGAGAGGGAGAATGCTACGGTCTGGAAGGCCATCCTTCTGGCCCTACGGTCTAGACGTCTCCCAGTCACCCGCTGGCAGGAAGTCCTTCCTGACACGCTCGACTCCATCCAGTCACTGTTGTGTACTGCCACTGACGAAACCCCTCACGACTGTCTATTTGTCTTTCCTAGGACGTCGATCTCCGGGGTCTCGCTTCCGACTTGGCTCGTGACTCCAGGGCCGGTACTCCTCCGGAAGCACGTGAGGAGCCATAAGGCCGACCCCTTGGTCGAGAGTGTTCACCTCCTACATGCGAACCCTCAGTACGCATACTTGACACACTGCGACGGCGGCAGGACACAGTCTCCCTCAGGAACCTGGCCCCCGCA
Source organism: Scyliorhinus torazame (assembly GCF_047496885.1). Taxonomy (NCBI): domain Eukaryota; kingdom Metazoa; phylum Chordata; class Chondrichthyes; order Carcharhiniformes; family Scyliorhinidae; genus Scyliorhinus; species Scyliorhinus torazame. The sequence continues at coordinate 210,297,194 of NC_092711.1, read as the reverse complement.
GGTATCCCTGCGCCCACCATCACCTCACTGCTTCCTGTTACCTCCCCATTTACCCCATCAACTCATCCGGGGTCCATTAGCACTGCCCCTGCGCCGTCACCCTGTCCGGGACCCTGTTGTGAGGACAACGTGCTCGCGGAGTCGAAGGTCTCGACGCCAGCACCTACACTGCGACATTCACAGCGGACATTACACCCTCCTGTGAGACTGAACCTGTGAACTCACCCCTGCCGGACTTTTTTTAACAGGGAGTGAATGTGGTGAGCCACGTATGGCTGTTGTAAATATTATTGCATTTACCCACTGTTACTGTTGTTGTGTTGATGTTGTTGTTGGCTCCGCCTGTGGCTCCGCCCCTCTGAGAAGGTATATAACCCATCGATCCGGGACAGCCTCTCAGTGCGGGAGGAGCTACTGGTGGGCACATTCTAGCTGATTAAAACCACAGTTCTTGTTAACTACCGTTTCGACTGGATTGATTGGTATCACTGTGGATGGAGGAAATGAATCCACCTGGAGGCTGGACCGGGCCTTCTCCGAAGCCCAACCCCAGGAGTGCCCATGGAGGGAACAGAATACAGCACCCAGCCCAACCAGCCTCAGGAAGCCCCTGCCTGTGACCTAAGACCTCTGAAACGAATACCCCGCGCGAGTACTTGAGCGCGCCGCAAGGTATTTCCGTACAGAAAATGCCGGGACCCGACTGGATCATAAACTTGCCCCCCCCCCCGGCAACCCCAATACCGCAACCAGTGCCCGGGACCCTGACAGGCGCGACCCTGGAAATGTAACTAGCGCCCCGGCCCCCTCCAGACGCAACCACCTACCTTCCACAAAGTCATACTTCTCTTATCAAATCCCGCGACCATCCAGCCGCAGCCGCCGACTGAGGAAGTGAAGGAAACACGGAGGTCAGCAGGTGAGACTGAAGCAATGCGGTTTCAAGACTCCTCTTCCCAGCATACTCCCGTCAAACGTCCAAGCAATCGAAAACAAGCTGGAAGAACTTAATGCGAGTCTCACCTCGAGGGAAGTAAGAGAATTCTGTGCTCTGTTTCACAGAGACATGGCACACCCCTGTCTCACCAGACCGTGCCATAAATCCTGGAGGCTTCTCAATTCACTGGGCAGACCGCACTGCGTCATCAGGCAAAGCAAAAGGTGGAGGGGTTTGCCTCCTCATCAACTCCTCCTTGTGCTTGGATATGGTGACCCTGGCGACCCACTGCCCCCCGGACCTGGAATATCTGACTGCGAACTGCCGCCTATACTACCTTCCACATGAGTCACTTCAGACATTATCACAGTGGTCTACATCTCACCCCAGGCAGAAGTGAAGAAGGTGCTGGACAAACTGTGCACAATTATAAACAACTACGAAACAGAACACCCCGAGGCCTTGTTCATCGTGGCCAGGGACTTCAACAAGGCCGACCTCTGTGAAGAGCTTCTATGTGACTGCGTGGAGACAGTGGACTGGTCCATATTTAAGAACTCAGCGACCAACCTAAATGAGTATGCCACCACTTCATCAACAAATATGTGGACAACTGCATGCCAAATAAAGCAGTACGTATGTTCCCCAACCGGAAACCATGGCTAAATCGGGAGATTGCCTCCCTGCTGAAGGCCAGGTCTGAGACCTTCAAGTCAGACGACCCTGACCTATACAAGAAATCCAGGTACGACCTCCACAAAGCCATCCGGGATGCCAAGAGAGAATATCAGACCAAACAAGAGTCACAGATTCGCGTTACAGACTCTCGTTGGTTGAGGCAAGGCCTAAACAACATAACGGGCTACAAAGCGAAGTCGAGCAGTATCTCCACTCAGAGCCTGCGCGGACCAGCTGGCAGATGTGTTCGCGGACATCTTTAACTTGTCCCAACTATGTTCCTGCTTCAAGAAGACCACCATCATATCTCAATGACTACTGTCCAGTGTCTTTGACATCAATCGTAATGAAGTGCTTTGAGAAGTTGGTCATGAAGCGTATCAACTCCATACTCCCAGAATGCCTAGATCCACTTCAATTCGCATACCACCGCAACCGGTCCACAGCAGACGCCATCTCCCTGGCCCTACACTCATCCCTAGAGCATCTCGACAACAAGGGCTTCTGCATCAGACTCCTATTTATGGACTACAGCTCCGCCTTCAACACCATAATCTTAGCCAAGCTCATATCAAAGCTCCAAAACCTAGGACTTGGCTTCTCACTCTGCAACTAGATCCTCGACTTTCTGACCCACAGGCCACAATCAGTAAGAATAAACAACAACATCTCCTCCACAATAGTCCTCAAAACTGGGGCATCGCAAGGCTGTGTATTTAGCCCACTACTATACTCCCTCTACACACACGACTGCGTGAAATAATTTAGTTCCAACTCCATCTCTATGTTTGCCGATGACACCACCATAGTGGGTCGGATCTTGAATAACGAGAAGTCAGAATACAGGAGGGAGATAGAGAACCTAGTGGAGTGGTGCAAGGACAATAATCTATTCCTCAATGCCAGCAAAACTAAAGAGCTGGTCATTGACTTTAGGAAGTAAAGCACTGTACACACCCCTGTCAGCATCAAAGGGGCCGAGGTGGAGATGGTTAACAGCTTCAAATTCCGAGGGATGTACATCACCAACAATCTGTCCTGGTCCACCCACGTCGTGCTACGACCAAGAAAGCACAACAGCGCCTATACTTCCTCAGGAAACTAAGGAAATTCGGCATGTCCACAATGACTCTTACCAACTTTACAGATGCACCATAGAAAGCATCCTATCTGACTGCATAACAGCCTGGTATGGCAACTGCTCGGCCCAAGACTGCAAGAAACTTCAGAGTCGTGAACACAACCCAGTCCATCACATGAACCTGCCTCCCATCCATTGACTCCATCTACACCTCCCGCTGTCTGGGGAAAGCAGGCAGCATAATCAAAGACCCCTCCCACCCGGCTTCCTCACCCTTCCAACTTTTTTCATCTGGCAGGAGATACAAAGCCTGAGAACATGCACAAAGACTCAAAAACAGCTCTTCCCCACTGTTACCATCTCCTAAATTACCCTCTTATGGACCAGCCTGATTAATACTACACTGATCACCCAATGCCAGTGTCTACGTATTTACATTGTGTACCTTGTGTTCCCCTATTATATATTTTCTTTTTCTTTTATTTTCTTTTCATGTATTAAATGATCTGTTTGAGCTGCTCGCAGAAAAATACTTTCACTGTACCTCAGTACACGTGACAATAACAAATCTAATCCAATCCCTTCCAACCTTTTCAAATGTCAACATCAAAATTTTAAAAGTTACAAACAAATTTAATCATAGTTGATCACAAGCTTTCAATGAAAACTTTGTCTCGCTGTTTCAGATTTATTTTACTCTTGTTTGAACAATTCTTAAAACGAACATCTTAAGTATGCAGGAATACAGAATGAAGCACAAAATAGTTTGACTGCAAATTACAGCTGCGATTGTATGGATTGTTCTGGTGTGTTTACCTCAGCTTGAGCCAGTTTGGAGAAGTCCGACTGGCTTCCAAAGTAGAATTCAATTCCTTTATTGGCTCCCTCCAGGGTAAGACCTCGGATCAGGAGTATGGTCAGGACCACATAAGGGAACGTCGCAGTGAAATAAACCACCTGACCATGGAGAGGAGCTTGTTAGATTTCCCTGTATTACTGGTACAACATTTAGAGCATTGAATGGTAAACTGCAGAGAATAAATCAGAAAACATTGGAGGATTGATAACTACATGAAAACTACATTTAACACTGATCTGCACATTGCATCTAAATGAAAATAGTATAACGTTGTTCAAATTTATTTGTATCACACCCAAGGATCAGAACATAGATACATAGAAGATAGGAGCAGGTGGAGGCCTTTTGGCCCTTCAAGCCTGCTCCGCCATTTATCACAATCATGGCTGGTCATCCAACTCAATAGCCTAATCCTGCTTTCTCCCCACAACTTTTGATCCCATTCGCCCCAAAGCTATATCTAGCTGCCACTTGAATACATTCGATGTTTTAGCATGAACTACTTCTTGTGGTAATGAATTCCACAGGCTCATCATTCTTTGGGTGAGGAAATGTCTCCTCATCTCTGTCCGAAATGGTGTACCCTGAATACTCAGACTGTGACCCCTGGTTTGAACACATCCACCATATGGAACATCATCCCTGCATCTACCCTGTCTAGTCCTGTTAGAATTTTATAAGTCTCTGTGAGATCCCCCCTCATTTTTTTGAACTCCAGCGAGAACAATCCTAACCTACCTAGTCAATCTCTCCTCATTTGACAGTCCTGCCATCCCTGGAATCAGAACAGTACAGCACTGAAGGCCATTCGAACCATCAATTCTGCACCAGCTCTTTCCAAGAGAATTCCAGTTCATCCCAAACCCTTGCCCTTTCTGCACATTGCTGTAACATTTTCTCAAATATTTCTCCAATAAATCAATGACCCTAATCTCTTGTCCAGCGTTCCAGAGCAATTGAAAATTCACCCAAAATCCCTGAATCAGTAACTGAAACCCTTCGAATAAGGGGCACATTTCAGAGGTTTGGTGGAATTGCTGTTGTTCTTTCACTCAGGAGAAAGATCTCACTGGGCCTAAAGTGCTCATGAATTATAATCTCCCACTCCAAAGAGTCACTGTTAAAATCACCTGTGAGATAAACTAGCCCACCTCACAAATGATTCAGAAATTCTCATTTTATTGTTGCAGAATTCTGTACTTTGTCAATAGTTAGTTGTCTTACCTTTCCTGAAGATTTGATTCCTTTTGATAACGCTGCCCCAGCAATCAGCCAGGCCAGAAGCAGACAGAGGGCTAAATACCAGACTATCTCCCCAGTCTCATCCATTGAACTGGTACGGCGTAAAACCCCTTTACTGAATAAAATGATAACCAAAACTGCATCAGAGAAGTAAATTTTTCATCTTAAATAGTCACTATTAGATAGAATATACAATAGTATTTAGTCAAATATGCAGGAATTTGAAAGATATCCAAGTTAGCGAATCAGTTTTGTTTTATTAAGTTTACACAGCATGTATTAAATAGAAACCATCTGTTCAGCAAAACTGGACTGTGCTAATATTTATACTTCATACAAACCTCCCCGAATGACAAAATGCAACAATAGTATCAATGTTGTCTGTTTTCTACAGCCTCCCAGTGAATTCCACTTTCTCACCAGTCTCTGATGGAATTACTTTATAATTATCTTCAATCTGTTCCTGACTCTACCATTTGTCTGTCCCTTGTTTTCAATACATCTACAAGTGGAAACAATTCCTCTAGACTTACGCTATAAAGCATCTTCCTGAATTTAAAAATCTGTCTCCTTGTTCGTTTTCCCTGGTAGTTGCTTTTATTTGATTCTGTTAATATTTTCAAAAAATTATGCTGCACTTTCTCCAGTGTTTCAATGAAAATGGAAATTATATTTGAAAACTCTTGGTTTTTCTGTTTATTTTGTTGTTTTCTTTCCAAATATAATTTTTCTGGTTGAACAATGAGTTCCAATTGTGGTGTTCTTTATGATTCTTATAATCAGGATGGATGTCGTAGTGTGCAACAAAGACCAAAGAAGCTAAATCAATAACAAAGCTAACATTTATTACACTACTTATTAAAGCTCAACCACCTACTCCTAAAGCAAGCAATACTCTAGTAATCTACAATCTACACTCTACTAACACTAGTCTCTACACTCTGGGCGTCATTCTCCGACCCCCCGCCAGGTCGGAGAATGGCCGTTGGCCGCCGTGAATCCCGCCCCCGCCGAAGTCTCCGGTACCGGAGATTGGGCGGGGGCGGGAATCGGGCCACGCCGGTTGGCGGGACCCCCCGCTGGATTCTCCGGCCCGGATGGGTAGAAGTCCCGCCCAGAAATTGCCTGTCCCGCCGACGTAAATCAAACCTGGTATTTACCGGCGGGACCAGGCGGCGTGGGTGGGCTCCGGGGTCCTGGGGGGGCACGGGGCGATCTGACCCCGGGGGGTGCCCCCACGTTGGCCTGGCCCGCGATCGGGGCCCACCGATCCGCGGGCGGGCCTGTGCCGTGGGGGCACTCTTTCCCTTCCGCCTCCGCCACGGCCTCCACCATGGCGGAGGCGGAAGAGACTCTCCCCACTGCGCATGCACGGGAAACTGACAGCGGCCGCTGACGCTCCCGCGCATGCGCCGCATTTCCGCGCCAGCTGGCGGGGCAACAAACGCCATTTCCGCCAGCTGGCGGGGCGGAAATCCCTCCGGCGTCGGCCTAGCCCCTCAATGTTGGGGCTAGGCCGCCAAAGATGCGGAGCATTCCGCACCTTTGGGCTGGCGCGATGCCCGTCTGATTGGCGCCGTCTTTGGCGCCAGTCGGCGGACATCCCGCCGTTGGGGGAGAATTTCGCCCTCTATCTCTAATTGTACTCTGCACTCTCCAGCCCTCTCCTCTGCATTCTCTCCAGCCCTCTCTCAGAAGCCTGAGAGTCAGTGCTTTATACAGTTCTGCAATTAGCTCAATTATGATATTACATTAACCCTTTATATTCTCGGCATTTTCCATAATGTCACACTAATAAAATTCCTTGGAGACCTGGTTTGGTTTGAAGGATTTCCTGACAGAGCTTCACTGACTGTCTTACATTGCACTGTTAAAACTACCTGGGTCAGTCTCTGCCTCACAATGAATTAAGCTCCTTCAGTTTGAAAGCTGTTAAGTAATGAAAGGACCCCAGTTGTGATGTTATTTTGTTACAGGTGTATGATGTAAATAGTGCGGTGATATGCCTGTGGACCATATCACAGTTAAATGGTGTGACACCTCCAACCAGCAGGTGGCTGTACAGACACACCATGCAGTATCAAGACCAAGGTCATGTGACCTGCATATAAAGGGAGGCGCATCGACCATCTAGAAAACAAGAGATACAGGGTAATAATCTTACATGTAATTGATCAGCAGAAGGTGTAAGTTCCAGAGGAGTAGCAAGACTCCATGGTAACTTGCTCTGTACCAATAATAATACTCTTTTATTGCCACAAGTATGAAGTTACTGTGAAAAGCCCCTAGTCACCACATTCCGGCGCCTGTTCGAGTCAGCTGATACAGGAATTGAACCCATGCTGCTGGCTCTGTTCTGCATTACAAACCAGCTGTCTAGCCCACACAGCTAAATCAGCCCTTCAGATTGTCATCTTACCACACAAGACACAATAAAAGGATCTTGGTTTGGACAGATCAAAGTGTTTGGTGAATCCATCATAAAGTACAAGGACCAAACACAACGGCCAGGCTTCTCCTCCGGCATGATTCTCCATTATGCCGGCGCCCAGGGGTTTCCCGACGGCACGGGGCTGCCCCACAATGGGAAACCCCATTGACCGGCTGGCATAACGGAGAATCCCGCTGACCATTCGGGGCAGAAATGTGGCACAGCTGGGCGGAGAATCCCGCCCAACAAGTAGTACCTCGATCTAAATCAAACACCTTTTCACTCACTAAACAGGGCCTTCACCCAACAAACCTCCCCAAAAGGAAGTTGCTGTTACAGACTGTGCAGGTTATAGATGCAGCTATCTGTAGTCATTTACTTACTCCCAGTATTGCTCACTTGGACCCTGGTGAGGAACGTAGATTTCTGATCCATTCGGACAAGTTTCATTGTTTACATACAGCCATGTTGTATTCACAATTTCAGAATATCCATTATCCAGAGTGAGATTGCAGAGTGGATCTAGAAAATGAGGAATGTGTTTTAGTATTACATTTCATGAATAATTCAAAATAATCAAATCTTGGTGCGCATCATTGGCAGGGCAGGTATTTATTATCAATCTTAGCTCAGTGGCTCTTCCGGCCTCTTTAGGTGGTAGTTAAGTGTGGTAGTGTGACCCTTTTAAGGGGGGAGTTCGAACTCCACTGACCACACGACCAGCTTAAGGCCAACGGCTCGGGATTCGACGATCTCTTGCCAATGGGGAGTTTGCGGTGGTCCCTGGAAGCAGGACCCTGGCAGTGTGAACCAGGGAGCTGAAGAGTAAAGACCTGGGGCTGGATTCTCCATCCCTCCGTGCCACATTTCTATTTCACCCCGGCCGGATGCTCCGTTAAGCCGGCTTCTCAATGGGGTTTCTCATTGTGGGGCAGCCCCACGCCGTCAGGAAACCCCCCGTGGTGCTGGCAAAATGGAACATCCTGCCGGTGGAGAATCCAGTCCCTGTTGTATAGTTTTATGTGCTTGTTATCTAACTGTCTTTGCTTTTCATTCATAAACCCCATTCATTTACCGATGGAAGCCTCCAGTATCTGCCTCGATCCACCACAATAAGAATCAGTTATGTTGCCGTGCGACTGTCGTATCCCCGTCCAGATTCGGTAAAAACACCAGTGAACAGTTTGGGTTTGTCCAACAATCCTACAGTTCTTTGCCTGTCTAGCCTTTAGCCCTCTGCGCACCACAGCATTTCTCCAGCTCCTGATTTGCTCAACCACATCCTCACTTCCATCTTTGATTTGTTAGTCCCCAATAGAACCATTGATTACTCACAGTGGTCATTTCCCCTTACACAGCTCTAATCTCCACTGCTGTCAATTCAAATTCACAAAATTAAACTGTTGGAACTAGAAGACTACTGGTTTCACCATTCAGCTGGTTGGACCACATTCCAGTACAGCCACAATACTGATATCTATCTGATCATGTGAGGCATATCCTGTCCTCAAAATGCAGAACAAATCCAAACTGCCCAATTATTGCCCCAGCAGCTCACAACAAGATCATCAGCAAAGTGCTGCAAGGTGCCGTTAACAATGCTTCCAAACAGCACTTACTCACCAATAACCAACTCACCAAGACTCAATTTGGGTTCCACCAGCACCACTGAAATCCAGACCTCATATCCTTATCCAAATATACATAAAAATAGCATATTAAAATCTCCACTGGTTAGAGTGATAGTAAGCTGAGAGGAAGATGCTTCTGATTTCATAGATTTCATAGAATTTACAGTGCAGAAGGAGGCCATTCGGCCCATCAAGTCTGCACCGGCTCTTTGAAACAGCACCCTACCCAAGGTCAACACCGCCACCCTATCCCCATAACTCAGTAACCCCACCCTACACTAAGGGCAATTTTGGACACTAAGGGCAATTTATCATGGCCAATCCACCTAACATGCACACCTTTGGACTGTGGGAGGAAACCGGAGCACCCGGAGGAAACCCACGCACACACAGGGAGGATGTGCAGACTCCGCACAGACAGTGACCCAAGCCAGAATCGAACCTGGGACCCTGGAGCTGTGAAGCAATTGTGCTATCCACAAGGCTACCGCGCTGCCCGAAGGTAGTTGGAATCCAATCATCACAGCAGGACATCACAACAGGAGTTCATCATGGTATCAGAGATTTGGAATGTTGTTGGTTACATAATACGTCTGTCAAAGCAGTCTTTGCAGTTTTCTATCTGTTAACACCAATCCTTTATCAACTGCTTTTTGGCAAAGCACTGTGTTCTTATATTAAGGGTTGTACGGTAGAACCTGCACTACAGGTTCACCTAGGCCCCTGCATGCTAGCTCCGCCCAGGAGCCGGGTTATAAATATGCATGGCCTCCAGCTCGCAGCCATTTCGTGCCACACACCTGATACTAATAAAGCCTCAGTTTGAATTCAACTTTGTCTCCAGTCAAATTGATCGTGCCTCAATTTATTAGTCTAAGATTCAGAAGATGGACCTCTGGATGAAACCAGATCGCCTGCAGCTGGATCCACACGCAAGCAACGCCAGAAAGAACTTTCAGCACTGGCTAGCTTGTTTTGAAGCGTATATCAACGCGGCGCCGACCCCTGTTCCAGAGGCTCAGAAGATTCAAATATTGTACTCCAGACTCACCTCCAAAGTATTCCCGCTGATCCAGGATGCGCCCAATTACGCTAATGCCATGACTCGACTCAAAGAAAATTATGAACGGAAGACGAACACGCTCTTCGCCAGACACGCACTCGCAACGCGTACTCAACTACCTGGTGAGTCAATCGAGGACTTCTGGAGGGCCCCGATCCCACTAGTGCGGGACTGTGACTGCCAGGACGTTACAGCTAAGGAGCACTCAGATCTCCTTATACGGGACGCTTTTGTAACTGGGATTGGGTCCGATGTTATTAGGCAGCGGCTCCTAGAATGGGCCATGCGTGACCTCGCAGAGACTAAAACACGAGCGCTTTCCATGACGGTCGCCCTGCGCAATGTCCAGTCCTATGCCCCCAACCGTGCGGCCCACTCATCCTACGTTTCATGGGCCCCACAGGCAGCTGCCCCAGCGGGGGGCGCTACCCACCCAGTACGCCTGCGCTACGCGCCAGCCAGTGATCTCAGGGGGGCCCGATGCTATTTTTGCGGCCAGCAAAGACACCACTGCCAACACTGCCCGGCCCGCGCTGCCCTTTGTAAGGCCTGCAGAAGAAGGGCCACTACGCAGCGGTGTGCCAGGCCCGCTCGGCGGCAGCGGTCCCCCCCCACCCACCCCGGTCACGGAAAATGGGCACCGCTATCCTCTCCTCCTCCCCAGGCCATGTGCGAGCAATGGGCGCTGCCATCGTCTCCCCCGCACAGCACGTGCATTTCATGGGCGCCGCCATCTTGCTCCACCCCCGCAATGTGCGTTCCATGGTGTGATGAACGGTTACTGCCTTATCATCATGTAAGGTGATGTCCCCTTTAAGACCAGGCTTGGAACCCTGGGGACTCCACCTCTGGCTCCGCCCATCTGGGAGTCATACATAAAGGCCTGCCTCATGGTCTGTATAGCAGTCAGCTCTCGTCCAAATCTGTAGCATAGTTATTAACCTGATAAAGCCTTCTTTACAGTTTAATCTCTAAGCATCATTATTGAGGGTACCTCAATTTATTAGGCTAAACTAGATTCAGGATGGACGCAGGCCTAAAACCAGAGAAGCTCAATCAGGAAGCACGAACGCCGGAGGCAAAGGAAATTTTTAAATACTGGCTGCGGTGCTTCGAGGCCTACCTGGACTCCGCAGAGATTCCCATCCTAGGGCCACGCAAGCTGCGTCTACTCCACGCCCGGGTGAGTCACAGAATCTCCGCCACGCTCGAAAAGGCGACGAGTTATGAGGAAGCGATTGAGTTGCTCCGCAAGCGGTTTGTCAAACCCGTCAATGAGGTGCACGCCCGGCATCTGCTCTCTACCTGCCGGCAGCGCTCGGGGGAATCGCTCGACGAGTTTGTTGAGAAACTCACCGCGCTGGCCAGGGACTGTGACCATCAGGATGTGACAGGGGAAGTCCATATGAACCTGCACATCAGAGATTCTTTCGTGTCCGGCATCCGCTCGACCTACATCCGGCAGCGACTGCTCGAAAACGGGGCAAAAGACCTCCAGGAGTCGCTAACGCTCGCCTCCTCGCTGGAGGTGGCCCGACACAACTTGGGTACGTACCCCGCGGACTCTGCCAGCCCCCCCCCGGACTTCCTCAGACTCGCCCGTATTACAGGCCTGTGCCACGCGGCGACCCGCTCACCATGGGGTACACCTTGCTACTTCTGCGGGCAGGGCCAGCACCCACGCCCACGCTGCCCAGCCCGCTCCGCGATCTGCAGCGACTGCGGGAAGAAAGGGCACTTTGCGAGGGTCTGCCTGGCCAGACCCAGGGGCCAGAAAAACAAAGAACAGCCGGCCCAAAAATCGGGCTCCCAGGCCCGCAGGCCTCGCAATGCTGCTGCGCACCGACCCGACACGTCCTCTTCTGACGCGTCATCAGCCTCGTGCGAATCATGGGAGCGGCCATCTTCTCGACCCGACACGTGCGACCAACGGCAGCGGCCATTTTACGACTCCGACTACCCGCGACTGGGTGCGATCACCCTCGATCAAACTCGGCCAAAACACCTGCAGGACTCCATGATGCAGGTCCAGGTCAACGGGCACGACACTGCATGCCTCTTCGACTCCGGGAGCACGGAGAGCTTTATCCACCCTGAAACGGTAAGGCGCTGCTCCCTATGCACCCATCCCACATCCCAAACCATAGCCCTCGCATCTGGGTCCCACTCGGTACAAATCACGGGGTACTGTATTGCGGATCTCTCGATCCAGGGTGCCAAATACACCCGTTTCAAATTTTATATCCTCCTTCACCTCTGTGCCCCCCTGCTGCTCGGACTGGATTTCCAGTGCAGCCACCGAAGCCTGGCACTGAAGTTCGGCGGACCCTTGCCCCCCCCTCACGGTGTGCTGCCTTGCGACACTGAAAGTCGCACCCCCCTCGCTATTCGCTAACCTCACTCCCGACTGTAAGCCCGTCGCCACCAGGAGCCCGCGCTACAGTGCTCAAGATATGGCTTTTATCAAGTCAGAGGTACAGCGTTTACTGGGAGAGGGGGTCATCGAGGCTAGCAACAGCCCTTGGAGAGCGCAAGTGGTGGTAGTCCGGTCCGGGGAGAAGAAACGGATGGTCGTGGATTATAGCCAGACCATAAACCGATTCACACAGCTTGATGCGTACCCCCTTCCTCGCATCGCGGAAATGGTAAATCGGATCGCCCAATACCGAGTCTTTTCCACGGTCGACCTCAAATCTGCCTACCACCAGCTCCCCATCCGACCAAAAGACTGCCCCTATACTGCCTTCGAAGCAGCCGGCCGGCTCTTCCACTTCCTCAGGGTCCCCTTTGGTGTCACGAATGGGGTCTCCGTCTTTCAAAGGGCGATGGACCAAATGGTGGACCAGTACGGTTTGCGGGCTACATACCCGTACTTGGACAATGTCACCATCTGCGGCCATGATCAGCAGGACCATGACGCTAACCTCAAAAAGTTCCTCCAGACCGACCGAGCCCTTAACCTGACCTATAACGAGGGCAAATGCGTTTTCCACACCACCCGGCTGGCCATCCTCGGCTATGTCGTGGAAGACGGGGTCCTAGGTCCCGACCCCGACCGCATGCGCCCCCTTAAGCAACTCCCTCTCCCCCGCAGCCTCAAGGCCCTCAAACGGTGCTTGGGGCTTTTCTCCTATTACGCCCAGTGGGTCCCAAGTATGCGGACAAAGCCCGCCCACTCCTAAAGACCACCACTCTTCCCCTCTCGGCTGAGGCCCAATTGGCCTTCAACCGCATCAAGGCCGACATCATCAAGGCCGTCATGCACGCGGTGGACGAAACCATCCCTTTCCAGGTAGAGAGCGATGCATCAGACATCGCCCTGGCTGCTACCCTCAATCAAGGAGGCAGACCAGTAGCGTTCTTCTCCCGAACCCTCACCGCCTCCGAGATTCGACACTCTGCAGTCGAAAAGGAGGCACAAGCCATTGTGGAGGCTGTGCGGCGCTGGAGACACTACCTAGCCGGTAGGAGGTTTACCCTCGTCACCGACAAACGGTCGGTCGCCTATATGTTCGATAACACGCAACGGGGCAAAATAAAAAACGATAAAATTTTGAGGTGGAGGATCGAACTCTCCACCTACTCGTACGATATCAAGTATCGTCCAGGGGAGCTCAACGAGCCCCCAGATGCCCTGTCCCGCGGCACATGCACCAACGCGCAGGAGGACCGCCTGCAAGCCATCCACAATGACCTCTGCCACCCGGGGGTTACCCGGCTCGTCCATTTCATTAAGTCCCGCAACCTACCTTACTCAACCAAGGAGGTCAAGGCCATGGTCAGGGCCTGCCAGGTCTGTGCGGAGTGCAAACCGCACTTCTATCGGCCAGACAAGGTTCGGCTGGTGAAGGCCTCGGGCCCCTTTGAGCGACTGAGCGTGGACTTCAAGGGGCCCCTCCCGTCCACCAACCGTTATGCCTATTTCCTCACCGTGATCGATGAGTTCTCCCGTTTCCCATTCGCCATTCCCTGCACCGGCATGACCTCAGCCACGGTGATTAAGGCACTGCACAGCATCTTCACCCTGTTCGGTTTCCCTGCTTATATCCACAGCGACCGGGGTACATCGTTCATGAGCGATGAACTGCGTCAGTATCTGCTCAGCAAAGGCATCGCCTCTAGCAGAACAACAAGCTATAACCCACGGGGAAACGGGCAGGTGGAGAGGGAGAACGCGACCGTGTGGAAGGCAGTCCTTCTGGCCCTGCGGTCGAGAAATCTCCCAACCACCCGCTGGCAGGAGGTCCTACCCGATGCCCTACACTCCATTAGGTCACTCCTCTGCACGGCCACAAATGAGACCCCTCATGAGCGATTGTTCCGCTTCCCCAGGAAGTCTACCTCCGGGGTCTCGCTTCCACCTTGGCTGACGGCTCCGGGACCTGTTTTTCTCCGGAGGCACGCGAGGAGCCATAAAACGGACCCCCGAATTGAAAAGGTCCGACTGCTCCACGCCAACCCCAGTTACGCCTACGTGGAGTACTCCGACGGCAGGCAAGATACGGTTTCCCTCCGGGATCTGGCGCCCGCTGGATCCTCCACCACAGACGCCCCTTCCCGCGCCGCTCCCCTGCAGGACCCGTCGCCCCCTACAACACACCCCCTTCCGGCCCTACCACCCGTTGGTGAGCTCCTACCGTGCGCCCCCCCTTGCGCCCCCCTTTACACACCCCGCCGGCGCCGGCTCTGCTACCCCCGGCCCTACCTAGTTCCTCTGCCCCAGCTCCACTACCCCCGGCCCTGCCTAGTTCCTCTGCCTCGACCCGGACCGAAGCTCCGACCGCTGTGCTCCCGGATGTGCCCTCAACCGGGACGTCCGTGCCCGCCGCCCCACCGCCCGAACTGAGGAGATCGAGGAGGATGATCCGGCCGCCGAGACGGATGGACCTATGATGGCACTTCACCCCCGCCGGACTCCTTTTTAAACAGGGGGTGAATGTCATGAACGGTTACTGCCTTATCATCATGTAAGGTGATGTCCCCTTTAAGACCAGGCTTGGAACCCTGGGGACTCCGCCTCTGGCTCCGCCCATCTGGGAGCCATACATAAAGGCCTGCCAAATGGTCTGTATAGCAGTCAGCTCTCGTCCAAATCTGTAGCATAGTTATGAGCCGAATAAAGCCTTCTTTACAGTTTAATCTCTAAGCATCATTATTGAGGGTACCTCACGTGGGCACCGCCATTTTGTGATCCCCAGGACCTCCGGGCGCCGCCATCTTGTCCACCCCGCAGCACATGGATATCAACGGCGTTTCAGGACCCCAACTCAACGGCTGCCTCACTACCCGACGATCAACCACGACTCGCATCCATGGCAATCGACCAGTCCCGACCACATATTCTGACCAACGCATCCACCAGCGTGAAAGTCAACGGCCATGTGACCTCCTGCCTACTGGACTCCGGGAGCACCGAGAGCTTTGTACACCCGAATACGGTAAGGCGTTGCTCCCTTAAGGTACACCCTACCAATCAAAGTATCTCCCTGGCCTCCAGATCCCATTGCGTAGCGATCCGGGGGTACTGCACGGTCACGCTCACAGTCCAAGGCGTAGAGTTCCACGGTTTTCGCCCCTGCATCCTCCCTAACCTCTGCGCTGCACTTATCCTCGGCCTGGATATTCAGTGCAACCTCCAGAGTCTGACCCTTAAATTCGGCGGACCCTTACTGTGGTGTTGGGTGCTCTGGTGCACAGATGAGCCAACACAGTTGTATGTGGTACAACTCTATTTTATTTTAACTCTTATAATACAGTTCGTTCTGGATACTCTGCACGTGCTGTCTCCCTGAGTGTGTCGTGTAGTAGGTCTGTCCTGGTCCTCCTCTGCAGCTAATACTGACCACCGGGGGTCGTGTCTGTGCTTTTATATCTTTCTGTCATTGGTTGTGGTGTTGTGTGTTCCGATTTGTCTGTTGGTGTGTCTATCATGATGTGTGTGTTTGAATATCATGACATCCCCCCTTTTTACAAAGATATGTGCCTACGTGGTCATAAATATAATTGTGTCGTGAGTGCATCTAAGAGTGTGTGTGTGTTGTGTACAGCGTGTGTATATGACATAACTATTTACATGGGGCGATGTCGGGTGCGTCACACTAACAAGGTTGTACCATAACAAAACATGGATGCGAGAGAAAAAAAAAACTTGAACAGTGGTCCGGTCAGACGATATCTGGAACAATAAACAACAACAGGTTATAATACAGAAGTGTTTGACTTTTTGAACGTATGAACAGCGTTATAAGTCCAGTCTAATGGGTGACCGCCTCACGAATGGGCTGGTCCTCAAGCCGGTTCAGCTGTGGAGATTTGGGGTCACACTGGTTCACCTTGGACTGTTGGAGGTGATGCTGTTGCCGAAGTCTCTACTTTACCATTTGTTGTACTTCGTGCAGTGCTTGGTTTTTCATTCGTGCAAATATAACATTCAACATCTTTGTTAGTGTTGCCTTGGCTGTGGTTTGGTTCTGGTGGCGATGGAAGGGGCATGATCCGTGGCATCTCCACAAAGTCATCCTTGGGAACCAGTGGAGGATCCGGCGTGTGCGTACGGTTCAGTTGCGAGCGTGGAAGGCGGCGCAAAGCTCGCTGATTGCGCCTACGCACCAATCCATCCGCCCTGCATGCCAGGAACAAGGTGGAGTCTTTTTTCTTTTTATGTTTGTGGTGGACGGCATCTTGTAGCCGATGGGTCGTTGCCATCGAAGTAGCACCATCACTAATATCATGCAAGGCGATGACTGTGCCAGATGTGGGAGTTGGCCGAGACCGTGCACGCTGGTTCCGGCCACCTGCTGTGCCGGAAGGGCGACTCCGCAGAGAAACGTCGAAGCATGTCGCCTTGGAGAGAGAATTGTTGCTCGCATCAATGTCTGGCGATGGCGCGAATTGGTGTGTCCATCTTGGACCGCCGGTGCTGGTTGCCACTGCCGACCCAGTGGGACTGCCACGCGATCCATTCCCTGTCGCCGTGGCATCCGCCGTCACCCTGAGCGTGCCATCACCGAGGCCGCGACACCGCCCGTCCGGAGCAAGGTCTGGCGTGCGCGAATCAGAGTCGGCGCTTGGCTGCTCCCCATCTGGAGTCTGGTCTGCCTTCCGTCGATGCCCCCCGTCCGGAGTCCCAACAGGTTCACTGGAGGCAGCCGAGATTCCCTGAAGCTGCACTTCTGGAGTCGGAACATGCAGGAATGCACCAACCAGTGGAGAGGGTCGAGCCATCGAGGGTGGAAGCGGTGCGCTGCCACCGCAGTCGTCAGTGGTCCCACCGTGATCGTCGAGTGCCTCGGTACGCACTAGGCGAGGTCTGTCACCTTGCACCTTTTGCATGGGAAGTGGGATGCTGTCGTCACTCGTCTCACATCCCGTGGATAGATCCTCATTAGCAGCTTGCTGTTCACTAGGGTTGGGTAAATTGTCAGAGTTTTCATCTGGTGGTGCACACCATGTCGGTGGACTGTCATTGTCTTGCCGTTGTCCTTCATTTGGGCTTTTCTTCTTTGGAATTTTAAATCTTCCCCCAGACATTGCAGAACCTTGTTTATTACCCCCAAATTCTCCCATATGTATGGTCTCGAATATAGGATCCAATGTTTCTATCGACATTGTACTATTTTCCAAAGAACATTCCGTTTCACTTTTCTTCTCAGGTACCTCATATGTATCTTTGTCTAATGTACATGCCTTCATGGTCTCTGGGTCTGATTTTGCTGGGACTGGCATGGTCACAGTCTCTCTTTTACTGTTCTCAATTGCCCACATTATACTCCCCATACATAACTGCTTAATCACTGGGGTTAGTGTGGTACAATGGATAATCGGGTCGACCTTATCTGCATCTTCACCATTAGTGGAAAGCACACTTGGTTCACTTGAAACTGCTGTGGGTTTTAAATTCGTTATCTGGCTACTCGATGTCGGTGTCCTCAGGATTCTTGCTCTAATGTTCTGCTCATTTATCAGTGGAGTGTGTATAGGTTCAATGCAATTAATGTTCCCCTCAAGGTGTGAAGAGTCATTACTGACTAACTGCTGGTCTCCGAAGTTGGGACTTTGCGGCGTTGTGTTGAAGGGAGACATTCGTCCCTGCTGTAGATATGATTCAGGTTGTGTTATTTCCATTACCTGAGGATCAATGTCTTGTCCATTTTTTCGATCCGTACTAAAACACTGGCAATTCTCAGTCTGCTCCTTGCAAGTTAAACATTCAATTAATTTCTTTAGCAAATCCTCAGCATCCTTCTGTGGCCGTGCAGCATTATTAATCTCTGTTCGGCTATAATGATCCTGAAGGTCAGCGCATAAACCTTTTTTCTTCGGGCTTGGACGAGGCGATTCCTTTGGCTTGTCTTCAGTTGGGCTTGAACAGTCTTCAGCGCTGTGCCCTTCATTGTAGCATGAGAGACCGTCATGGTCATGCTGCTGTGTAGTGGAGCATGGTAGCCTTCTTGCTGTTCACGTGAGCATGGCAGACTTGCATCGTCTGCCGCTGGTTGGTCAGGAGAGGTTGCTAGACCCTCATGGTCTTGTTCCTGCAAGGACTGCACATTGGAGTCTTGCGTTGCTTCTATCGTGGAGGCTGTCCACGAGCTCCCTGTGGAGGCTTGTGACTCTGGAGTCACTTCTTGTTCATGCAAGGACTGCGCTCTGGAGTCTTGCGTTTCTGCAATTGTGGAGTCTGTCCACGAGCTTGCTGTGGAGGCTTGTGACACTGGAGTCACTTCTGGTTCATGCGAGGACTGCGCTCTGGAGTCTTGCATGTCTTCTTTCATAGAGTCGGGAACGTTGAGCGGGACGTGGACCACGCTCTGTGTGGCAGCAGGGCGCTCTCCGTGTGCTTGCAGCGCTCCCTGTCTGTTAATGTCAGGCTGCAGCATCATCCGGTACTGATAAGTTGGGACGTCATATCTGCTGGATTGAGATCCTCAAATCCGAAAAATGAATCCTCATCTGCGTCGGATTCAATGTGGGGGCCGCCAATGTGCAACACGAAAGGTTCGGCCGAGTCATAGTCGTATAGGACCACGGAGCTATCATTGGGCTCGCGAGGTCCAGAAACACTGTAAAGATCGTCATCGAAGTATTCGAGGTCGGAATCATCGGCTTGTGCGTAGGTAACTGCTTTTCGGAGGGTTCTTCGGAGGTAAATTCATCTCCTGGGTCAATTTGCGGCAATGTGCTGTCATTCCAGGTGAGGGAAGGTTGTTTTACAGCTTTAACAGATTTTTGTTTTTTTGATTTGGGACGTTTCCCTTTTAAATTGGATTTGGGACGTTTCCCCTTTAAATTGGTGCAGTCTGGGGCCTCTGACATCCTGACGCTCGGTATGTAGCACGTAGGAAGCGACTGCGCATGCTCAGATCGCTGTTCCTTTACCGATGGCCGTTTTCTTGACTGCACATGCGCAGCATCTCGCGCATGCGCAAACGAAACTTCCGGTTCTGCGCACTGCTCGCGCAACTGTGCTAGCGTGATACCTTTAGCAAGATGGCCGCCGACCTCGACCCAGCCCTCTCTCAGGCCCTGGATTTCGGCCTCTGGGAATTCGGGCTCCGGGATCCCAGCCACGAGGTGAGTACTGCAGCTTTTCTTACCTTTACTTGCCGATTGGATTGCGTTTTCTTCACAGTACTTGGAGAATTTGTCCAGGACTGCCTGGTAATCGTACCTTTGCTGCCTCCTGAAGAACCTGAACCTTGTGAATATTTCTCTTGCCCTTGCACCGGCGATGGTGAGGAGAAATTCAATTTTTTCGCTATCATCCAGGTCTTGGAGTTCAGCTGCCACCAGGAACAATTCGAACATTTGCCGGAATCGCCGCCAGTTTTCGCGGAGATCGCCGTAGTACTGGAGCGGCTGCGGAACTGGGAGCTCTATCATTTTGCCTGGGCACTGCTGGTTGTCTGTGTACACTGAGGTATGCCGCCAGGTATCGATCCACTCCTGTACCATGTGGTGTTGGGTGCTCTGGTGCACAGATGAGCCAACACAGTTGTATGTGGTACAACTCTATTTTATTTTAACTCTTATAATACAGTTCGTTCTGGATACTCTGCACGTGCTGTCTCCCTGAGTGTGTCGTGTTGTAGGTCTGTCCTGGTCCTCCTCTGCAGCTAATACTGACCACCGGGGGTCGTGTCTGTGCTTTTATATCTTTCTGTCATTGGTTGTGGTGTTGTGTGTTCTGATTTGTCTGTTGGTGTGTCTATCATGATGTGTGTGTTTGAATATCATGACACTTACCACCCCTCACTGTGTGCAGCCTCGCGACCCTATAGGTAGATCCTCCTTCCCTCTTTGTCAATCTAACTCCAGATTGCAAACCTGTCGCCACCAGGAGCAGACGGTAGAGCACCCAGGATAAGGCCTTCATCAGGTCCGAGGTCGAGCGGTTGCTTCGGGAGGGAGTCATCGAGGCCAGCAACAGCCCCTGGAGAGCTCAAGTGGTAGTGGTTAAGTCTGGAGAGAAAAACTGAATGGTCGTGGACTACAGCCAGACCATCAACAGGTACACGCAGCTCGACGTGTACCCCCTCCCACGCATATCTGACATGATTAATCAGATTGCACAGTACCGGGTCTTCTCAACGTTTACCACCAGCTCCCAATCCGTAAATCGGACCGGCCATACACCGCCTTCGAGGCAGACGGCCGGCTATATCACTTCCTTAGGGTCCCCTTCGGTGTCACCAATGGGGTTTTGGTCTGCCAAAGGGAGATGGA
This sequence comes from Scyliorhinus torazame, assembly GCF_047496885.1. Classification (NCBI taxonomy): domain Eukaryota; kingdom Metazoa; phylum Chordata; class Chondrichthyes; order Carcharhiniformes; family Scyliorhinidae; genus Scyliorhinus; species Scyliorhinus torazame. The sequence goes on along the minus strand of NC_092711.1, from coordinate 210,276,547 downwards.
CCGAATGATCGACCGGTATGGCTTGCAAGCCACGTTTCCGTACTTAGATAATGTCACCATCTGCGGCCATGACCAGCAGGACCACGATGCCAACCTCGATAAATTCCTCCGCACTGCCACTCTTCTCAACCTGACCTAGAACAAGGAGAGGTGTGTGTCCCGTACAAACCACTTAGCCATCCTCGGCTACGTAGTCCAGAACGGAGTTCTGGGGCCCGATCCCGACCGCATGCGCCCCCACATGGAGCTCCCCCTCCCCCACTGCCCCAAGGCCCTCAAACGCTGCCTTGGGTTCTTCTCGTATTACGCACAGTGGGTCCCAAACTATGCGGACAAGGCCCGCCCACTCATACAGTCCACTCATTTCCCCCTGACGGACGAGGCCCAACAGGCTTTCGCCCAGATCAGAGCTGATATTGCCAAAGCTGGAATGCACGCTGTAGACGAAACACTCCCTTTCCAAGTAGAAAGCAACACATTGGACGTCGCCCCTGCCGTCACCCTCAACCAGGCAGGCAGGCCCGTGGCATTCTTTTCCCGCACTCTCCATGCCTCAGAAATTCGGCACTCATCCGTCAAAAAGGAGGCCCAGGCTATCATTGAGGCTGTGCGAGATTGGAGGCATTACCTGGCCGGCAGGAGATTCACTCTCCTCACTGACCAACGGTCGGTAGCCTTCATGTTCAACAACACACAGCGGGGCAAGATCAAAAATGATAAAATCTTGCGGTGGAAAATCGAGCTCTCCACCTATAATTACGAGATTAAGTATTGCCCTGGCAAACTCAACGAGCCCCCAGATCCCCTATCCCGAGGTACATGTGCCAGTGCACAGGTAAACCGACTCCGGGCCCTGCACGACAGCCTTTGTCACCCAGGGGTCACTCGGTTGTACCACTTCATTAAGGCATAAAATTTGCCCTACTCCGTCGAGGAAGTAAAGACGATCACCAAGGACTGCCAGGTCTGTGTGGAGTGCAAGCTGCACTTCTACCGGCCGGACCGTGTGCACCTGGTGAAGGCCTCCCACCCCTTTGAACGCCTCAGCGTGGATTTCAAAGGCGTCCTCCCCTCCTCCGATCGACACACATATTTGCTCAGTGTGATCGATGAATACTCCCGGTTTCCCGTCGCCATCCCATGCCCCGACATGACATCTGCCACCGTCATTAAAGCCCTTAATTCTATCTTCACTCTGTTCTGCTTCCCCGCCTACATCCACAGTGACAGGGGATCCTCATTCATGAGTGACGAGCTACGTCAGTTCCTGCTCAGCAGGGGTATCGCCTCCAGCAGAACGACGAGCTACAACCCCCGGGGAAACGGACAGGTAGAAAGGGGAAATGTGACGGTATGGAGGGCCGTCCAGCTGGCCCTACGGTCCAGAAATCTCCCGGCCTCCCGCTGGCAAGAGGTCCTCCCTGATGCACTACATTCCATTCGCTCATTACTCTGCACTGCTACTAACAGTACACCGCATGAACGTATTTTTGCCTTCCCCAGGATGTCCACATCCGGGGTATCGCTCCCAACTTGGCTCACAGCTCCGGGAACCGTGCTTCTCCGTAAACATGTGCGGCTCCACAAGGCGGATCCGTTGGTGGAAAGGGTGCTCCTGCTCCACGCAAACCCACAGTACGCCTACGTGGCATTCCCTGATGGCCGCCAGGATACCGTCTCCCTCAGGGACCTGGCACCAGCAGGTTCCACCCCCACACCACTCCCATTGCCCCCGGTGCCACACTCCCCTTCCCCGCCGCCCCCATCACACCCCCAGGACCGTCTGTCCTCCCCCTGTCCAGCCCCATTGACGAAGAGGATTTCGGCATGCTCCCGGAGTCAACTTCGACCACGACAGTGCCAACATCGCCGGCTCCACTTCGTCAATCTCAAAGGACCATCAAGGCACCGGACTGGCTGAACCTCTGACTGGCCCGCCGGATGACCAGAGACATTTTTTTTTACTGCTCTGTAAATATTAAGGATTGCTAATTGTATATAGTTATCTACCACCCCCGCCGTACTCAATTTTAACAGGGGGTGAATGTTGTAAAGTACTGTGTTCTTATATTAAGGGTTGTATTGTAGAACCTGCACTACAGGTTCATCTGGGCCCCTGCATGCTAACTCTGCCCAGGAGGCGGGTTATAAATATGCATGGCCTCCAGCTCGCAGCCATTTCGTCAGCTGCTGTGGGAGGCCACACATCTGATAATAATAAAGCCTCAGTTTGAATTCAACTTCATCTCCAGTCAAATTGATCGTGCCTAACTATCTACAGTAAAAGATGCAGGCATGGAGCTACCTCCATTCGAGATCTTCATTTATCTCTGGCCAATAGCACACTGACCCTTGGTCTAGGTCATGTGCCTCTTACATCACTGTGTGGGCGGTACTGTACTCAGTCCCACATTAACCCTGTTGTGTGCCACACCCTAATACAAATCCCCTCCTCCCCAAGTCTTTATCCCTTTGATACAGAGTTATTTTGGTTTATTTCAAGTTTTACATTGTTATAAGTCTTTTGCATTTAACCTTATTGCTATTCCAATGTTATTGCTCTTACAGTATTAGCATCAGCAACATATCGCAGTATACCATCTTTCTCCTTGAAGTTAGAGGTTTTAGCAGTCTGGAGACCTTGGGCGAAATTCTCCGGTATCGGCGCGATGTCCGCAGACCGGCGCCAAAAGCGGCGCAAATCGTTCGGGCATCGCGCCGCCCCAAAGGTGCGGAATTCTCCGCATCTTGGGGGGCCAAACCCTAACCTTGAGGGGCTAGGCCCGCGCCGGACTGATTTCCGCCCCGCCAGCTGGCGGAAGTGCCCCGCCAGCTGGCGCGGAAATGAAATTGCCGGGCAGCGCATGCGCGGGAGCGTTAGCGGCCGCTCACGGCATCCCCGCACATGCGCTGTGGAGGGAGTCTCTTCCGCCTCCACCATGGTGGAGACCGTGGCGAAGGCGGACGGAAAAGGGTGCCCCCATGGCACAGGCCCGCCCGCGGATCGGTGGGCCCCGATCGTGGGCCAGGCCACCGTGGGGGCACCCTCCGGGGCCAGATCGCCCTGCGCCCCCCCCCAGGACCCCGGAGCCCGCCCGCGCCGCCTTGTCCCGCCGGTAAGGTAGGTGGTTTAATCCACGCCGGCGGGCTAGGCATTCTAGCAGCGGGACTTCGGCCCATCCAGGCCGGAGAATCGCGGGGGGGGGGGCCGCCAACCGGCGCGGCGCGATTCCCGCCCCCGCCGAATCTCCGGTGCCGGAGAATTCGGCAACCGGCGGGGGCGGGATTCACGCCAGCCCCCGGCGATTCTCCGACCCGGCGGGGGGTCGGAGACTCTCACCCCTTATAACTCCTCCACATCTCATTCACAGTTCTGTCGGCTGACTGTTGGTTCTGGTTGGTTTGGAGGTTGGAATGACATCTGTGAATGCTCTTATTCTTTTCTTCCATTGCTTAATGTTGCCCCATGGCTGGTTGGTTTGGCTGTTGTGTCAAGTCCGAACACACCCTCATTTCCAAGCATTCAGGACTGTGCTGTTTTTACTGACTAACGACAGATGACATGCATCAGCTCAAAGATCTGTTTGTTGCCATTCATCAACCATTCCAAGATCATGCTGATCACGAGGAATTCCCCCCTGCTCCGTAAAGTGGAGTGCCTATTGTGCAAAGTCAGTGGTCTTTGAGCCATAGTTCCTTGTCTGACAGGACTGTGACACTAGCAGCTGATTCTAATTTAAGATTTGTTCGATGACCATTTACCAGGATGTCAGCTTCTCAAAATGAAGAATCACACGCTTTTGATCTCACTGAGGAAAGATTGCTGTGTGGCTTTTCAGTCTCGACCTCGTGGATTATCTTTGGGCTCTCTGCAAGGTGCTGGGGTCTTGACTTGCACAGTTTGTCCAAGTCTGTTGCAGTGTAAACATTGGGCTGCCACATCTGACTGAATTAGTGAAAGGGTTTCTCAGCATCATAAGACCATAAGACATAGGAGCAGAATTAGGCCACTTGGCCCATCGAGTCTGCTCCGCAATTCAATCATGGCTGATATTTTCTCATCCTCATTCTCCTGCCTTCTCCCCATAACTCCTGATCCCCTTATTAATGAAGAACCGATCTAATTCTGTCTTAAAGACACTCAGTGATTTGGCCTCCACAGCCTTCCGCGGCAAAGAGTTCCACAGATTCGCCATCCTCTGGCTGAAGAAATTCCTCCTCATCTCTGTTTTAAAGGATCGTCCCTTTAGTCTGAGATGGTGTCCTTTGGTTCTAGTTTTTCCAACAAGTGGAAACATCCTCTCCACGTCCACTCTATCCAGACCTCGCAGTATCCTGTAAGTTTCAATAAGATCCCCCCTCATCCTTCTAAACTCCAACGAGTACAGACCCAGAGTTCTCAACCGTTCCTCATACGACAAGTTTTTCATTCCAGAGTTAAACCGGCCCCCCCAGCTTAAGGCACAGTGAACACACAATAGGTTTGCACAAGTGGTTGTTTTTCTTTGTACAGGTTGCACGCGTTTATGAGTTCTTCTTTAAAGTTCTCTGTTATTTTCACTGAAATGTCACAAAGAAAAATAAATTATTTCCGCACTTGCCGAGTGTCAATGTACCAGCAAGTGCATATATCTTAATGGAATAACAATTCTTTCGTATATAAAAAACAAAGTAGAAAACTGCAACATTAAACAGTAACAGGTAAAATAGAGCAAGGTCACCAGCATTTCTCCATTACGAAAGAAAAACAGACCAAACCTGGTCCATGAACATTTCGCGTAGCACAAGAACCGTAAATCCATAAGGATACGGCATTGAGCCATGCATGGAGTTTCCATACGCTACAATATGGCTGTACAAACATATAATCACAATGTAGTGATCTCTATGTGCATGTACATAATGTGTAATCAGTAGCACCAGATGATCACTAGAGGGCCGGACGACTAGGGGTATAACAGCAACCGCATTGTGCCTCTCTCTCTCTCTTTCGGGTGTACTGTGACCAGGATAGGAGTACAAGATTAGCTCAGAGGTTACTATAGTTAAGCATAGTTACTGTAGTTAGATCTTGTTGACCTTATCACCAGCATTAATATTAAGTAGTGGGTGCCTAGAACTCGCTGCCGGAGGAGGTGGTGGAAGCAGAGACGATAGTGATATTTAAGGGGTATCTTGACAAATACATGAACAGGATGGGAATCGAGGGATAGGGACCCCAGAAGTGTAAAAGATTTTAGTTTAGACAGGCAGCATGGCCTGGAGGGCCGAAGGGCCTGTTCCTATGCTGTACTTTTCTTTGTTCTTTGTTCTAAATTAAAGAACTCACGCTATTATTGTCATAGTTACTCAATGAACCTTTTGTTATTACTGGATGAGTGCGAGTCTTCTTCATCGAGATTCAGAAAACCTCATCAGCAACCAAGGTTTGAGTAACACATATTACACTCAGTGGTCTATCAAAACATACAAAGAAGTGTTCTAAAAGACACAACATTACACTTACACGAGGGAACCAAATGCAGAATAACCAAATACACAGTGAACAGGGCCCTCACACTGGGTAGGCCCTCGCACTCGGGTCCATGCACTCGGATCAACACACACCCATTATACAATTACCAAACAGAAAATACAGGAAAGTAGCAATATAACAATGTAAACCAACAGTAACAATCCATGCAACTCCTTAACTGTGACCAGCGTATAGCCACAAACACAGGAGTTCAGCAGTTGGTCAAGAGACATCCTAATATGACCTCTGAGTTACACCGTCAATCGGGCCGCTGTCCTTCCTTTCCTACAGTACCGGCATCTGGTCTCCCAATGCCATCCAGTTCAAAGACTGCAAAATCGAGCTCCCCTCCACCTTCAGCCCGGCAGCAGGCCAACCTGAATCTGCCCTTTACTTCACTCCAAGTCCAATAAGCAAAAAGTCAGCCATGTGCAGATACACAGCCCCAGGCAGGTGCTGCCTTGTTAGCGACTTCCAGAAGCAGGATCTCTTTCCCTTCATCAGGCTGTCATAATATGCACTCATATACATCATTAGGTAAAAACAGGCAGTGACAGTCACCCCGGTTAGCCAATCAACATACAGGACAGAACACAACCAATCACCAGACATAACTTCTAACTATAAAACACACGAGGCATCAGCACTCTGCCTCTTTCCACTGGTGACAACTGTAGTGACAGTCAGAGTGTATATATCAGTCAGCACCTTCTACACGTGGACCAGATCTAGCCTGGTCTAGTAAGTTAGAGTACACTTAGAGTAGTAGAGAGTCAACCCACAGCCAGCTGTGTGCATTGTTACAGAAGTTCAATCGTATTGAACCAACGCCTACGTTTGGTGTATGCTTTATCGTTCATCTGCTGTTTCAGTCCGTGTTACCCCATGATACCATTAGTTTACTTCATCTAAGTAATTTACCTTGAATAATTCAGTGACGACCAGCAAGTGCCTTCCAGCGGCATGGAGAAGATCCAGGCCCCTCCACAGCTCCAGATCTCCGGCAATCTTGGCGCCAACTGGCGGGTCTTCAAGCAGAAATTCAGTCTATACATTGAGGCCTTGGGCCTTGAGGATGCGTCCGATGCCAGAAAAATTGCACTGCTCTATCGACTGCGGGGGACCAGGCCATCCAAAAATTCAATTCGCTCACTTTTGCTGACGGCGAGGACAAGGCCAAGTTCCAGACCGTGTTTGCCAAATTCGACAGTCACTGTGAAGTCAAAACGAACAGGAGCTTTGAGCGCTATGTCTTCCAGCAACGCCTTCAAGGTAACTCATCTCCGCATATTGGCGCAATCCTGCAACTACGGTGGCACCGCTGATTCCCTCATCAGGGATCAGATCACGCTTGGGGTCCACTCCGACGCCCTGCGGGAGCAGCTCCTAAAAATAAAAAACATGACCCTGCCAGTAGCCATCGAGACGTGTAAAGTGCATGAACAGGCGAAAAGTCGACACTCCCGCCTTAAATTGGCAGAACAGGGCCAACTTGCCTCCCACGAGGCAGAGAGTGTACAGACCATCGCCCGAATGCGGCGCCTTAGCATCGATGAAGGCGGCCATTTTGCGCACTTTTCCCGGGGTCCCATGCATGCGCACCACGGGCGGGAGAATGAAGCGGACGAAGACCACACTGCGCAGGTACGAGCGGCGGCTGACCGCACTGCGCATGTGCGACGACGCACGGAGATTTACGACGTCAACATCATGACGTGCCCGAACTGCGGCAGTGCCCACTTAAAGTGGCAATGCCCTGCAAGAGGCAGGCGATGTTTAAATTGTGAGAAGCCTGGCCATTATGCAGCCTTGTGCAGGTCTGCACCTCCGATCGTGGGCCAGCGATCCCAGTTCCAACGCAAACGAGTTCAAAGTGTGCAGCAAGAGCTGCTGGATTCGGAACCTAGTAACACCACGGATCCAGAGGACGACTGCCTTGAGTCCCCATATCGTGTGGGAATCATTACCACGTATGACAAGGCCTCCTCAAATTCAGCAACACGCCTACTCATCCTCAACGTGGATTCTGCGGACGAATGGCGTGCTTTCGTACAAGTCAACCAATGCAGTATCCAGTTCAAGCTGGGCACTGGTGCTTCAGCCAATCTCATATCTCAAGCAGATCTTGCTCGCATCCAAAGGCAGCCAAAAATTCTTCCGCTGGCCAGCCAGCTGCTTGATTATCATGGCAATGCCATTACTGCGTTAGGGTCTTGTCACCTACATGTCTCCAACAAGGCCATCAAAGCCACACTTCGATTCGACATCGCCAAGCCTGACAAGGCTTCCCTGCTTGGTGCCCATGCATACAAGCTACTCAATCTTGTCCAGCGCGTACATGCCATGTCCTCTGCCAATACGAATCTTCAGGCTGACATTGACAAAATTCTATGACAATACCCGGATGTGTTCAGTGGGATGGGCACGCTGATGTACCGTTACAAAATCTTACTCAGGCCTGATGCTATGCCTGTGATCCATGCACCACACCGGGTGCCGGCTCCTCTGAAGGACAGTTAAAAGGCGCAGCTGCAGGAACTCCAAGACCAAGGTATAATCGCTAAAGTGAGGGAACCGACTGAATGGGTCAGCTCGATGGTCTATGTGAAGAAGCCCTCTGGAGAACTCCGCATATGTATAGATCCCAAGGATCTTAACCAAAACATAATGCGGGAACACTACCTGATCCCGAAGCGGGAGGAGCTAACCAGTGAGATGGCACATACCAAAATCTTCACGAAGCTAGATGCATCGCGTGGCTTCTGGCAGATACAACTGGACGAGTCCAGCAGGAAGCTCTGCACGTTTAATACACCTTTCGGAAGGTACTGTTACAACCGCATGCCGTTTGGTGTTTCAACCTCTGAAATCTTTCACAGGATCATGGAACAGATGCTGGAGAGCATTGAGGGTGTGCGAGTTTATGTTGATGACGTCGTTATATGGTCCACGACCCCAGAGGAGCACATATCTTGTCTCCAACAAGTCTTTAGACGCATACATGCCAACGGCCTCAAGTTGAACAAGGCCAAATGCTCCTTTGGCATGTCATCAATCAAGTTTTTGGGTGATCAAATATCCCAGCAGGGTGTGCAACCGGACTCGGACAAAGTCAAGGCCATCAGCACCACGAAGACCCCGGAAGACAAAAAGGCGGTACTCCGCTTCCTCGGTATGGTTAACCTCTTGGGAAAGTTCATTCCCAACCTGGCATCACACACCATGGCTCTCAGGCATCTGGTGAAGAAGTCCACTGTCTTTCAGTGGCTACCCACACATCAAGCAGAGTGGCTCGAGTTAAAGGCAAAGCTCACCACTGCTCCGGTACTTTTGACCCAGAGCGTGAGACATAAATCTCCACGGACGCCAGCCAGGACGGTATTGGTGCGGTGCTCCTCCAGAAGGATGACTCCTCGTCCTGGGCTCCAGTGGCCTATGCGTCCAGGGCCATGACTCCCACTGAGCAGAGGTATGCTCAGATAGAGAAAGAGTGCCTGGGCCTCCTCACTGGTATTGTAAAGTTCCATGATTACGTCTACGGTCTACCAACCTTCACAGACTGACCACAGACCTTTCGTCCATATCATTCACAAGGACTTGAATGATATGACGCCCAGGCTTCAACGCATTCTCCTTCGACTCCGCAGGTATGATTTCAAATTGGTTTACACACCGGGCAAGGAGCTAATCATTGCGGATGCCCTGTCTTGCCCATCACCTTGCCCTGTGAACAGGTCGACTTCATCCGTCAAATTGAGGCACAGGGTGCAACTGTGTGCCAGCAACCTCCCGGCATCAGACGAGCGAGTCACCAACATTCAAGAAGAGACTGTCAAGGACCCACTTCTGCAGCGGGTCATACATCACCTTGCAAATGGTTGGCAGAAAGGGCAATGCCCCCACTTCTTTAATGTCAAGGATGACCTAGCTGTTGTTGAGGGGATCCTCCTCAAGCTGGATCGTATCATTTTTCCTCGCATCCTCCAGAGCTTAGTGCTCAAACAGATCCATGAGGGACACCTCGGTATCGAGAAATGCAGGCGCGGGGCCCGGCAGGCTGTCTATTGGCCTGGCATCAATGAGGACATATCAAATATCGTCCTCAATTGTGCGACTTGCCAGCGTTTCTAGCCTGCTCAGCGCAAAGAAACACTCCAGCAACACGAGATCGGGACCTCTCCATGGTCTCAGGTGGGAATCGACCTTTTTCACACCAATCGGCGTGACTACGTGCTCATAATTGACCACTTCTCGAGTTACCCTGAAGTGGTGAAACTGTATGACCTCATATCAAGGACTGTCATCAAGGCCTGCAAGGAGACATTTGTCAGGCATGGTATTCTGCTCACGGTCATGAACGACAACGGTCCCTGCTTCTACAGCCAAGAGTGGCCCAACTTCGTGAAGCTATACCAGGTCAAGCACATTACCTCGAGCCCACATTACCCGCAATCTAACGGGAAGGTCGAAAAAGGGGTCCAAATCGTGAAGCAATCGCTCTGCAAGGCTGCGGACTTAGCTTCTGACTTTAACCTTGCTCTCCTGGCGTACAGGGTGTGGTGGTATGTATTAGGGGTAATACGGTACAACATGAATGCTGAGGAGCTATTGGAGGACAGATGCTGGGTCCCAATTGGATCTGCCGCCTACTGGGCTCCACCCAAATAGGCTGGGTATAAGAACCCGGTTTACTCCCTGTAGCTGCATTCTGTGACTGAGCTGCTGGGGAACAAGTCTGAACAAGTCTGCTCAATAAAGCCTCGATTGAAGTTCTTTACGTCTCGCCTCGTGTGTGATCGATGGTGCTACAATTTATTGAGCAGACTTAAAAAGAAATATGGAGCTCCGGATCGCCCCGGAGTGTCTGCGAATCGGCCCCCAAGCAGCTAACGCAACATCGGCGTTTAAGAACTGGCTGGCGTGCTTTGAGGGATACCTCCGAACGGCCCCCAGCAGACCAACAGAAGACCAGAAGATGCAGGTCCTGCATTCCAGGGTGAGTCCCGAAATCTACTCACTCATCGAGGGCGCGGAAGAATTCCCAGCGGCAATCAGGCCCGTCAACCAGGTCGACGCACGCTACCAGCTCGCAACGAGACGACAAATCCCCGGGGAATCGCTAGACAAATTCTTCAATGCTCTAACGATCCTGGGACGAAACTGCAACTGCCCAGCGGTTACGGCAAACGAACATACGGTCCTCCTGATCAGAGACGCTTACGTAGCAGGTTTGGCATCGTCGCAAATTCGGCAGAGACGTTGAGAGAAAGACTCTCTTGGACTTACAGAGGTACGGGCCCTTGTAGCCTCCCTCGATGTGGCCTCCCAAAACTCCCGCGCCTATGCCCCCAACCGTGCTGCAGCCCCTTGGGCTCCGTGGACCCCCGCCGCGACCGACCCCCCGGCAACCCCCACCCCTCCGCAAGCGTGCACAGCCAGAATCCCAGACCACCCGGGGGGGCCCCACTGCTATTTTTGCAGGCAGCCAAAACACCCCCGCCAACGCTGCCCGGCCCGCTCGGCCAACTGCAAAAGCTGCGGTAAAAAGGGGCACTACGCAGCGGTGTGCCAGTCCCGTGGGGTCGCCGCTATCTCCGGGGAACAAACGGGACCACGGACTCAACCGCCCCAGCGACCCACGGGCGGCCAACGGGCGCCACCATTTTGGGCCCCGGACACAAGGAGGGGGGGACGGGCGCCGCCATCTTACTACCCACGGGCCGCGTGCGATCCATGGGAGCGGCCATTTTGTCCACCCCCGGCCACGTGCGACCCATGGGAGCGGCCATTTTGTCCACCCCCGACTGCATGCAATCCATGGACGCCGCCATCTTGGCTGACAGGCAAGGACCCCAGCGTGGACGGCTCCACACTGCCTGAAGACAACGATCTGATGCACCAACCACGTTTGGCATCGGTGACCCTCGACCAGTCGCGGCCCCGGACACTCCAGACGACAACGACATAGGTGCTGGTGAACGGGCACGAGACGCCGTGTTTGATCGACTCGGGGAGCACGGAGAGTTTTATTCACCCAGACATGGTAAGAGGCTGTTCCCTTGTAATTCGGCCAAGCACCCAAAAATTTTTCCTGGCGGCGGGGTCCCACTCCGTTGCAATCAAAGGGTTCTGGATCGCAAACCTAACGGTGCAGGGGAGAGAGTTCAAAAATTACCGGCTGTATGTCCTTCTCCACCTCTGCTCTCCCACCCTCCTGGGGTTGGACTTCCAATGCAACCTCCAGAGCTTAACATTCAAATTTGGAGGCCCTATACCCCCACTGACTATCTGCGGCCTCGCGACACTCAAGGTCGAACCGCCCTCCTTGTTTGCGAACCTCACCCTGGATTTGCAGGCAGCCAAAACACCCCCGCCAACGCTGCCCGGCCCGCTCGGCCAACTGCAAAAGCTGCGGTAAAAAGGGGCACTACGCAGCGGTGTGCCAGTCCCTTGGGGTCGCCGCTATCTCCGGGGAACAAACGGGACCAGTCGCCACTAGGAGCAGACGGTACAGCGCCCAGGATCGAACGTTTATCAGGTCCAAAGTCCAGCGGCTGCTGAAGGAAGGCATAATCCAGGCCAGCAATAGTCCCTGGAGAGCCCAGGTGGTAGTAGTGAAGACAGGGGAGAAGCAAAGGATGGTCGTAGACTACAGTCAGACCATCAACAGGTACACGCAGCTAGATGCGTACCCTCTTCCCCGCATATCCGACATGGTCAATCGGATTGCACAGTACAAGGTCTTCTCCACCGTGGACCTTAGGTCCGCCTACCACCAGCTCCCCATTCGCCCCGGTGACCGCAAGTACACTGCCTTCGAAGCAGACGGGCGGCTATGCCACTTCTTAAGGGTTCCATTCGGCGTCACGAACGGAGTCTCGGTCTTCCAACGGGAGATGGACCGAACGGTTTACGGGCCATGTTCCCGTACCTTGACAACGTCACCATCTGCGGCCACGACCAGCAGGACCACGACGCCAACCTCCGCAAATTCCTCCAGACCGCAAACGCCCCCAACCTCACCTACAACGAGGAAAAATGCATGTATAGCACCGACCGTCTAGCCATCCTTGGCTACGTAGTGTGTAATGGAGTGATAGGCCTCTACCCCGAACGCATGCGCCCCCTCATGGAGTTCCCTCTCCCCCACTGTGCCAAAGCCCTGAAACATTGCCTGGGCTTCTTTTCTTATTACGCCCAGGGGGTTCCTCAATACGCAGACAAGGCCCGCCCACTAATCCAGTCCACTACTTTTCCCCTGTCGACAGAGACCCGCCAGGCCTTCAGCCGCATCAAAGCGGATATCGCAAAGGCCACGATGCGCGCCATCGACGAGTCCCTCCCCTTCCAAGTCGAGAGCGACGTGTCCAATGTAGCTCTGGCGGCCACGCTCAACCAAGCGGGCAGACCCGTGGCTTTTTTCTCCCAGACCCTCCACGCTTCAGAAATTCGCCACTTCTCAGTAGAAAAGGAGGCCCAAGCCATAGTGGAAGCTGTGCGACATTGGAGGCATTACCTGGCCGGTAGGAGATTCACTTTCCTCACTGACCAACGGTCGGTAGCCTTCATGTTCGATAATGCACAGCGGGGCAAGATAAAAAACGACAAGATCCTGCGGTGGAGGATCGAACTCTCCACCTACAATTATGAGATCCCGGAAAGCTGAACGAGCCGTCCGATGCCCTATCTCGCGGCACTTGTGCCAACACTCAAGTGGACCGTCTCCAAGCCCTCCACGAGGACCTCTGCCACCCGGGGTCAGTCGTTTCTACCACTTCCTCAAGGCCCGCAACCTCCCGTACTCCGTCGAGGACGTCCGTACAGTCACCAGGAACTGCCAAATCTGCGCAGAATGCAAACCGCATTTTTTCAGGCCAGATAGAGCGCACCTGATAATGGCTTCCCGTCCCTTTGCACGCCTCAGTTTGGACTTCAAAGGCCCCCTCCCCTCCACCGATCGCAACACGTACTTTCTTAACGTCGTTGACGAATACTCCCGTTGCCCCTTCGCCATCCCCTGCCCTGACATGACCGCAGCCACGGTCATTAAAGCCCTATGCACCATCTTTACACTGTTCGGTTTCCCCGCCTACATCCATAGCGATAGGGGGTCCTCCTTCATGAGTGACGAGCAGCGTCAATTCCTGCTCAGTAAGGGCATAGCCTCGAGCAGGACGACCAGCTACAACCCCCGGGGGAACGGGCAGGTAGAGAGGGAGACTGGAACAGTCTGGAAGACCGTCCTACTGGCCCTACGGTCTAGGAGTCTCCCAACTTCCCGCTGGCAGGAAGTACTCCCGGATGTCCTTCATTCTATCCGGTCCCTGCTGTGCACCACCACGAACCAAATGCCGCACGAGCGTTTCCTTGTCTTCCCTAGGAAGTCCTCCTCTGGAAAGCCACTTCCGACCTGGCTGGCAGCCCCGGTACCCATTCTGCTCCGGAAACATGTGCGGGCGCACAAATCAGACCCACTGGTGGAAAAGGTACATCTACTCCACGCCAACCCGCAGTACGCCTACTGCGTACCCAGACAGCCGACAGGACACGGTCTCTCTGTGGGACCTGGCGCCCGCCGGAGCTTCCCACAGCCCCCCAACACCAATCACCTCCCCCTCACTCCCGCCGGTGCACCCCACAGCCACCCCCTTCCCGGGGGGATCGGTTCTCCTCCAAGGCCCGTCCAGGAGTAAGGAAACAGATGGGGACAGCGCGATGCTCCCAGAGTCGACCGGACCCGAGCCAGCACCACCACCACCACCACCACCACCACACGGGCTGCGACGATCGGAAAGGGCGACCAGAGCACCACCTCGACTCATCGAATCGACTTAAGATGTATATAATTCAGTGGCCCAGTAAAGCGGCATTGTTGTAAATAGTTAACGCCGCTAATCGGGTAAAATGTGAATAATTCAGTGGCCCAGTAAAAGCGGCATGATTGTATATAGTTTAATGGTTAAGGCACCGACCCTGTAAACCCCTACCACCATACCACCCACCACCCCGCCGGGTTCTTTTTTAACAAGGGGAGAATGTGGTGGTATGTATTAAGGGTAATACGGTACACCATGAATGCCGAGGAGCTATTGGAGGACAGATGCTGGGTCCCGATTGGATCTGCCGCCTACTGGGCTCCACCCAGATAGGCGGGGTATAAGAACCTGTTTTACTCCCCGCAGCTGCATTCTGTGACTGAGCTGCTGGGGAACAAGTCTGAACAAGTCTGCTCAATAAAGCCACGATTGAAGTTCTTTACGTCTCGCCTCGTGTGTGATCAATGGTGCTACACAGGGCAACCCCTCTGTCCACCGGTATGTCTCCGGCACAACTCCTTATGAATCGTGACCTGCGGACGACTGTTCCAGCCATTCATTTACCAGACCTGGACCACGTCCCAGTGCTGCAAAAGGTGCAGCAACTCAGGAATCGGCAAAAGCTGACATACGATGCTCATACTGCTGACTTGCCTGTGCTCTCTCCGGAAGATGCTGTTCGCATCAAGTTGCCTGGTGGAGGCTGGTCAGCTTCAGCTGTTGTTGTTCGACAGGCTGCTCCCAGGTCGTTCGTGGTTCGCATGGCTGATGGATCCATTGTCAGGCGCAACAGAAGGGCACTACACAAACTTGCCTGCCCGCCCCCGGATATCACGTTCCCAGCTGTCGTTATGCCTTTTCCAGACACCTCGCACCACGAGGCCACCAATCTGGCTGCGATCTCGCCTGTCAAGGCTCCGTCGTCCCCACCTCCACCTCTCAGGTGGTCGATAAGGATCCGATGCCAGCCCCAGAGATTGGTCTTATAAATATTTCCTTTGTACATAATGTTCTGTATCTGCACGCTAGACACCTTACATGTACATATGCATTCACTCGTCATTCGCTGTAAATGGTTATATGTCTAAATATGTTGTATATGCTCTAAGCAACCAACATCATGAGGTAAAAACAGGCAGTGACAGACACCCAGGTTAGCCAATCAACATACAGGACAGAACACAACCAATCACCAGACCGAACACCAGAGGGGGTCATCCAACTATAAAACACGAGGCATCAGCACTCAGCCACTTTCCACTGGTGACAATTGTAGTGACAGTCATGGTGTGTATATCAGTCAGCACCTTCTACACGTGGATCAGAGCTAGCCTGGCCTAGTAAGTTAGAGTTAGTAAACTTAGAGCAGTAGAGTGTCAACCCACAGCCAGCTGTGTGCATTGTTACAGAAGTTCAATAAATCGTATCGAACCAACGCCTACGTTTGGTGTCTGCTTTACCCTTCATCTGCATCCTGTTGCAATTTGTGTTACCCCAGGGTAAATAACACGACACAGGCCTGTTCTTGCTTGCCTCAGTCTAGGCTGCAAGGTCAGAAAGAGACAGCCAGCATACAAAACACCCTGTCTGGAAACAGAGTTACAGCCAAAACAGCAGGAGCTCAGAGAAACACAACCTCCAGATATTTTAGCTTATTAACAATTCCACAATACAAAATAACACAGCTGAATACAAAACAATTATCAATCCACTAAAAATATCTAAAATACAGCAAAAGCGAGAAAACAAAACCACCAGCTTTCAAGCCAGCATCTGCCCACACACCCTCCCACCCCCGCCCCGAGAGAGAGAGAGAGAGAAAAGAAACAGTTCCATTGCACAGCAGGCCAACCACAATCCGCCCCTTTCTTCACTCCAAGTCCAACAAGCGAAAAGGCAGCCAGAAGCAGTTATGGCAGCAACAGGCACGTAGGTTCGCTCCTCTCTCCTCTGCTAGCAACGTCCAACGGCAGGCTCCTCTTCCCCTTCATCAAACCGGAAGCAGGCTGGTTCGCCCTTGCCTCAGTCCAGGCTGCAAAGTCCGAAAAAGGCAGGCGGCATACAAAACACCAGGCCCGGAAACCAGGTTACAGGCAAAACAGCAGGAACTCAGAGAAACACGACCTCCAGCCAGCAACAAGGGCAGGCTCTGGCAAATTACATTTTTAATCTCATTGCCTTATTGAACTTAGGTCATGATTGTTGACACAACTGGAACGGATGTTGTGGGGATACCATAAGGGCCTTTGCTGAGCAGAGCAAACTTGCTGAATCTAAAAGACAAGCTGCTGTCTTATTCCCACCATATGTTTAACACTTGATATTAACATGGTATCAGAAGATGAACATCAAGCTTTGGTGATTTGTTGCTGAAAAGAAAGATTTTTGCCTTCTCCTCTGAAGGAAAACAAGTTTATTGTTGTTGCTGACAAATTTAAGTTACAAGATGGCTTTGACTATCCATCAATTTTCTCAGAATTGGAGCCATATGAGCAATGGAGACTAAAGTTGAAACGTGGACAGACTTAATTACCAAAATGAAGTCTAGCACCGTCAATATGACGCGAGGCAGGTTGAGGTAATGTCAATTGAAGGCTTTATTAAGCAGAACTTTATCCCCAGCAGCGTGGTTACAGAATACAACTGCTGAGGGAAATGGAGGGGAAAACTGGGTTCTTATACCGGCATTTCTGGTGGAGTCCAGTAGGTGGCAGATCCTATCAGGACCTGGCATCCCTCCACCAATAGCCTGTCGACACGTGGTGTACCGTATTACCCCTAATACATACCAGCACATTAAGCAAGGCGTGACTTTGGTTTTATCACTACTTCTACTTTGAGTCTATTGGTAAACTGTTTTCAGAGTGCAATGTAAATGATTTGGGTAATGCAAAGGGATTGGGCCTTCTGTTACAGTTTTTGATAAATTCTATAAAAAGGATGACTTACTGAAAGCAAATAAAGCAAATAGTCAGCATGTGATAGATCTGAGAAAACAGGTGAACAATCCATGCAGGGAAGAGGCTGAAGAAATCTGAGCTTGCCATCCCGGAGTCGGTATTGGCATTCAGGTTACTTGATTGTGCATTTCTCGTGCATTTCCCATATCGATAAACTTTTATTATTGACGGGGGTTCAATTCCGAAGGAAAGACTCTCTTTCAGACGAAATAACTGCTGCCCTAATATAATCTCCAGGCAGACAGTCATTTCCAGCCACTTTCCTATTCAATACAGCAAAAGATGGAGGATTTAACGGTGATCAAGTTTAGAGATTGACAAAGTGTGAGGCGTGTGCCGACATTGTCCATTTGAGAGACTGTGGGCTGGATTCTCCGATTTTGAGAGGCTGGTGTGGAAACTGGCGTTTTACGGCAAAGAAATGACACAACTGCTGCACCGATTTACATACGGCAGTCGCACTTAAACGATCCCCCCCCCCCCTCCCCCAATGGCTCAATCAACAAGTTGGTGCCACGATTCAGGGACGCCAAGATGGACACCCTCATGGACACCGTGGAGGAGAGAAGAATGATCCTGTACCCCGGCCTGGGAGGAAGGCAGCCAGGCGTCGCCGCGCATCATACCTGGTCGCAGGTGACAAAGGCCGTCAGCGCCGTGGGCAACTTCACCCGAACTGGCATGCAGTGCCCGATGGAACTGCATGACCGCCTCAGGGCACCCAGAGTGAGTAGGCAGCACTGTGCCCCAGCACTAACACCACCCCCCAAACACCCGTCACCTAGCTTCTCCCCCCCCCCCCCCCGCCCCCCCCCCCCAGGGGACGGCCGAACCCCACCCAGCCCCACATGCCAGCACCCATGCCACCCGCCATGGCTGGGTGCCCTGGCCACTGAGGCCACCATCTACCAAACCCCTGGGCTGCATGTGTCAGAACGTGTTTCCACCCCCAGCATAAGGCCATGTACAACCGCCGGGAGCGGGAGAAGACTGGAGCCCCTCACCATGCCCGAGCAGAGGGCGCTGGACGTGGTCGACGGCCCGGAGGAAAGGGAGGTCGTTGAGGCGGTGTTCGGCGGCGGGCGAGGAAGTGAGTCCCTAATTGTGCGGATCCCCATGACACATGTGAGCATTGGGAGTGACAAGGCCTGGGGCATTCTGTTCAGGTGGTGGTCAAGGCCCGGGACAGGGCTGCCCTCTCACAGGCAGCCATGTGCCAGAGCCACAAGGATATTGCAGCGGCGCTCCTTAGCAGGGCCCAGTCACAGCGGGCCATGGCTGGGGAGGTCGGCAGCATTGCCCAGGTGCTGGTCGGCGTGGTGTAGACACTGGGCAGGGTGGCCTCGTCCCAGAGGGAGATGGCCCAGTCCCAGAGGGAGGCGGCCCAGACCCAGAGCGAGGTGGCCCAGACCCAGAGCGAGGTGGCCCAGACCCAGAGGGAGGTGCCCAGTCACTGGCTGATATGGTACAGACCCACAGGGTGGTATCTGAACACTGTAGCACCTCAGACACCCCCCTCATGTCCCTGGTGCATCTGGCGTGCAGAGGGCAGAAAAGGGTGGCACCACGCCACCCGGGACACCTGAGCAGCAGCCACAGGAGACGTGCGCCAACGGGGACCCTTGTCGCAGGCCAGTAGTCACAGCAGGCTGCCTCCACTATTGTTATACCATGTGAGGAAACACCTAGGCGTAGTGCTAGGGCCCGTAAGGCCAGAACGTTAGGCACCAGTTAGGTTAGCATGGGTGTAGGGCATAGTCCAGCCATAGGGGCTCGGGCACACACTGTACATATTTCTTCACAAGAAACACCTGTTAACATCGTTAAATCCTCCCTCGGTGCTCTGTCTGATGGATGTGGGGGTGGACCGTGCTCCCCCCCCCCCCCCCCCCCCCCCCCCCCCCCCCACTACCCTGCCCGACCGTCCCCAGCACCCTCTGTTCATGGATTCGACGGAGCCGTGTGATGGCCTGGCCAGTTCGCATGCAAGAAACACCCAGGTGGAAGTTGCTACTGTGGGAATGAGTCAGACTTTGTCAGACGATGTGGAGCACCAGAGCTCATCGCAGAGCGGGTTGTCATCACCCCATGGATCAGACCCGCTGTCACTGCCAACCCAGGTCCCCAAGCTCGTAGCGCCACAGGAATGAATAATGGAGGGGTGTGCAAATGGACGGTTTGCTGGTGTGGGAATTGAGGGGGGGTGGGTCTTGATGTGGTGTCCATGCCCCTGGCCAGCATCCCCCCTCGCCAACCCCCACCTCCTAGTCGTAGAACCTGGAGGCGATGAGAGTCCCATGCGGCCTCCCCTACCTGACCGGGCCCCATGCCCTGCTCATCGTCCCCCTCCCCCGCATTCTCCCCGTCGCACGAGGTCTGCCCTTCCGCCTCCTCCAGCACATCAACCCTCTGCTGCGCGATGTCATGGAGGATACAGCAGGCCACCACGATGCGGGCAACCCTCTCAGCCTCGTACGGAGGGCTCCTCCAGAGTGGTACAGGCACCTGAAGCGCATTTTCAGATGCGGAAGCACCGCTCGATCACACTCCTGGTCGCTGTATGGGCGTCGTTGTAGCGAGTGTCCGCGTTGGACTGTGGCCTCCGGATATGTGTAATCAGCCACAGCCTCTGCAGGTAACCCCTGTTGCCCAGGAGCCAACTCCTAAGCCGGTGGGGGGTGAGGGGTGGTGGTGCACGTTGAACATGTCAGCAATCACCGAATGTGCCAGGATGAAGGAGTCATGCACACTGCCCGGGTATCCGGTGCAGAGGTGCACGATGCGCAACTGATGGTCACAGACCAGCTGGATGTTCATTGAGTGGTACCCACTTTGGTTAGTGCAGAGCAGCCTGTTATCCGCAGGTCGACATGTATCCCGTCTATCGCCCCCCCCCCTGGAGATGGGGCACCCCAGCAATGAACAAACAAAGAACAAAGAAATGTACGGCACAGGAACAGGCCCTTCGGCCCTCCAAGCCCGTGCCGACCATGCTGCCCGACTAAACTACAATCTTCTACACTTCCTGGGTCCGTATCCCTCTATTCCCATCCTATTCATGTATTTGTCAAGATGCCCCTTAAATGTCACTATCGTCCCTGCTTCCACCACCTCCTCCGGTAGCGAGTTCCAGGCACCCACTACCCTCTGCGTAAAAAACATGCCTCGTACATCTACTCTAAACCTTGCCCCTCTCACCTTAAACCTATGCCCCCGAGTAATTGACCACTCTACCCTGGGGAAAAGCCTCTGACTATCCACTCTGTCTATGCCCCTCATAATTTTGTAGACCTCTATCAGGTCTCCCCTCAACCTCCTTCGTTCCAGTGAGAACAAACCGAGTTTATTCAACCGCTCCTCATAGCTAATGCCCTCCATACCAGGCAACATTCTGGTAAATCTCTTCTGCACCCTCTCTAAAGCCTCCACATCCTTCTGGTAGTGTGGCGACCAGAATTGAACACTATACTCCAAGTGTGGCCTAACTAAGGTTCTATACAGCTGCAACATGACTTGCCAATTCTTATACTCAATGCCCCGGTCAATGAAGGCAAGCATGCCGTATGCCTTCTTGACTACCTTCTCCACCTGTGTTGCCCCTTTCAATGACCTGTGGACCTGTACTCCTAGATCTCTTTGACTTTCAATACTCTTGAGGGTTCTACCATTCACTGTATATTCCCTACCTGCATTAGACCCTCCAAAATGCATTACCTCACATTTGTCCAGATTAAACTCCATCTGCCATCTCTCCGCCCAAGTCTCCAAACAATCTAAATCCTGCTGTATCCTCTGACAGTCCTCATCACTATCCGCAATTCCACCAACCTTTGTGTCGTCTGCAAACTTACTAATCAGACCAGTTACATTTTCCTCCAAATCATTTATATATACTACAAAGAGCAAAGGTCCCAGCACTGATCCCTGTGGAACACCACTGGTCACAGCCCTCCAATTAGAAAAGCATCCTTCCATTGCTACTCTCTGCCTTCTATGACCTAGCCAGTTCTGTATCCACCTTGCCAGCTCCCCCCTGATCCCGTGTGACTTCACCTTTTGTACTAGTCTACCATGAGGGACCTTGTCAAAGGTCTTACTGAAGTCCATATAGACAACATCCACTGCCCTACCTGCATCCATCATCTTAGTGACCTCCTCGAAAAACTCTATCAAGTTAGTGAGACACGACCTCCCCTTCACAAAACCATGCTGCCTCTCACTAATATGTCCATTTGCTTCCAAATGGGAGTAAATCCTGTCTCGAAGAATTCTCTCCAGTAATTTCCCTACCACTGAAGTAAGGCTCACCGGCCTGTAGTTCCCGGGATTATCCTTGCTACCCTTCTTAAACAGAGGAACAACATTGGCTATTCTCCAGTCCTCCGGGACATCCCCTGAAGACAGTGAGGATCCAAAGATTTCTGTCAAGACCTCAGCAATTTCCTCTCCAGCCTCCTTCAGTATTCTGGGGTAGATCCCATCAGGCCCTGGGGACTTATCTACCTTAATATTTTTTAAGACACCCAACACCTCGTCTTTTTGGATCTCAATGTGACCCAGGCTATCTACACACCCTTCTCCAGACTCAACATCTACCAATTTCTTCTCTTTGGTGAATACTGATGCAAAGTATTCATTTAGTACCTCGCCCATTTCCTCTGGCTCCACACATAGATTCCCTTGCCTATCCTTCAGTGGGCCAACCCTTTCCCTGCCTACCCTCTTGCTTTTTATGTACGTGTAAAAAGCCTTGGGATTTTCCTTAACCCTATTTGCCAATGGCATTTCGTGACCCCTTCTAGCCCTCCTGACTCCTTGCTTAAGTTCCTTCCTACTTTCCTTATATTCCACGCAGGCTTCGTCTGTTCCCAGCCTTTTAGCCCTGACAAATGCCTCCTTTTTCTTTTTGACGAGGCCTACAATATCTCTCGTTATCCAAGGTTCCCGAAAATTGCCGTATTTATCCTTCTTCCTCACAGGAACATGCCGGTCCTGAATTCCTTTCAACTGATACTTGAAAGCCTCCCACATGTCAGATGTTGATTTGCCCTCAAACACCCGCCCCCAATCTATGTTCTTCAGTTCCCGCCTAATATTGTTATAATTAGCCTTCCCCCAATTTAGCACATTCATCCTAGAACCACTCTTATCCTTGTCCACCAGCACTTTAAAACTTACTGAATTGTGGTCACTGTTACCGAAATGCTCCCCTACTGAAACATCTACCACCTGGCCGGGCTCATTCCCCAATACCAGGTCCAGTACCGCCCCTTCCCTAGTTGGACAGTCTACATATTGTTTTAAGAAGCCCTCCTGGATGCTCCTTACAAACTCCGCCCTGTCTAAGCCCCTGGCACTAAGTGAGTCCCAGTCAATATTGGGGAAGTTGAAGTCTCCCATCACCACAACCCTGTTGTTTTTACTCTTTTCCAAAATCTGTCTACCTATCTGCTCCTCTGTCTCCCGCTGGCTGTTGGGAGGCCTGTAGTAAACCCCCAACATTGTGACTGCACCCTTCTTATTCCTGGTCTCTACCCATATAGCCTCACTGCCCTCTGAGGTGTCCTCCCGCAGTACAGCTGTGATATTCTCCCGAACCAGTAGCGCAACTCCGCCTCTTTTACATCCCCCTCTATCCCGCCTGAAACATCTAAATCCTGGAACGTTTAGCTGCCAATCCTGCCCTTCCCTCAACCAGGTCTCTGTAATGGCAACAACATCATAGTTCCAAATACTAATCCAAGCTCTAAGTTCATCTGCCTTACGCGTAATACTTCTTGCATTAAAACATATGCACTTTAGGCCACCAGACCCGCTGTGTTCAGCAACTTCTCCCTGTCTGCTCTGCCTCAGAGCCCCACTGTCCCTATTCCCTAGTTCTCCCTCAATGCTCTCACCTTCTGACTTATTGCTCCCGTGTCCACCCCCCTGCCATACTCGTTTAAACGCTCCCGTGTGACTCTAGCAAACCTCGTGGCCAGGATATTTATGCCTCTCCGGTTTAGATGCAACCCGTCCTTCTTATATAGGTCACACCTGCCCCGGAAGAGCTCCCAGTGGTCCAGATAACGGAAACCCTCCCTCCTACACCAGCTGTTTAGCCACGTGTTTAGCTGCTCTATCTTCCTATTTCTAGCCTCACTGGCACGTGGCACAGGGAGTAATCCCGAGATTACAACCCTAGAGGTCCTGTCTTTTAACTTTCTGCCTAGCTCCCTGAACTCCTGCTGCAGGACCTCATGCCCCTTCCTGCCTATGTCGTCAGTACCAATATGTACAACGACCTCTGCCTGTTTGCCCTCCCCGTTCAGGATGCCCTCTACCCGTTCGGAGACATCCTGGACCCTGGCACCAGGGAGGCAACATACCATCCTGGAGTCTCTTTCACGTCCACAGAAGCGCCTATCTGTGCCCCTGACTATAGAGTCCCCTATTACTATTGCTCTTTTGCGCTTTGACCCTCCCTTCTGAACATCAGAGCCAGCCGTGGTGCCACTGCTCTGGCTGCTGCTGTTTTCCCCTGATAGGCTATCCCCCCCGACAGTATCCAAAGGGGTATACCTGTTCGAGAGGGGGACAACCACAGGGGATTCCTGCACTGACTGCCTGCCCTTTCTGGCGGTCACCCATTTCTCTGCCTGCACCTTGGGTGTGACCACATTTACATAACTGCGATATATGACGCTTTCCGCCACCTGCATGCTCTTAAGTGCATCCAATTGCTGCTCCAACCGAACCATGCGGTCTGTGAGGAGCTCCAGTTGGGTGCACTTTCTGCAGATGAAGCGATCCGGGATGCTGGAAGCCTCCCGGACCTGCCACATCTCACAGTCAGAGCACTGCCCCCCTCTAATTGACATTGCGTCAATTAATTAAACATTTTTTAAAAATTACACTTACCTCCCAGAAATCACTTGCCCACCGCTCCCGCTGAAATCGACTGGCCTGCTCCTGTGAAGGTAAGAGTTTTTAAAGGAGACACTTACCTCCCAGAAATCACTTGCCCACCGCTCCCGCTGAAATCGACTGGCCTGTTCCTGTGAAGGTAAGAGTTTTTAAAGGATACACTTACCTCCCAGAAATCACTTGCCCACCGCTCCCGCTGAAATCGACTGGCCTGTTCCTGTGAAGGTAAGAGTTTTTAAAGGATACACTTAACTCCCAGAAATCACTTGCCCACCGTTCCCGCAGAAATCGACTGGCCTGCTCCTGTGAAGGTAAGAGTGAATGGTGGCGAACCCCACTCCCCGGGCATCCTGGTAGGCTCGATCCACGTGGAAAAAAGGAAAATCCCCTAAAGACCCCTCCCACAGACCCCCTAAATAAAGAGAACCTACTAAATGAGGACTTTCTAATAACTTCCGTTCATACTTGAGTGACGTGGTCAGCTGGAAATTGACAGCACTTAACACTGGTTGAAGTGGTCCAGGACCTGTCAATCAATGTTTGATATTGATAAACATTGTGGTGAGAGCACTGGATTTACTCAATCATGCAGCAATTTGAATGGATCAAAGCTGACAGCTGTGTGTGTTTGGAAGCTGTCATTCATAGTCTAGTAGGGGAAATGAATGAATGGCTTGAAGTTCAAGGATCTGAAGGGGTTTACACACAGCTGACTGGTTCTCTATTTGCAGGAATTGGCATGTGGTGCTCCCTGTGCCTGAGCCAGGAGGTGTATTGCCCAGGTGAGTACTACAACAGTAATTATTTTCACTGCGTCTGTCTGGACTGCTCTCTAACTTCCTGACAGGAATCTTTTTTATAAAGAGGGTCTCTAGGGGGCATTCTCTTTATTTAGGGGGTCTCAGGGGCATGGTGAGGGTGGGGTGGGCAGGTTTTGCATTGTGAGGGTTGGGGGTGGCCCTTGGATGGACTTTGGGGGCAGGGACCCCATTGGCCCAACATGAGGTCCATCACGTCAGGGCCATGACTCTCCATTCCAGTAGTAATTCTCCCCATATGATTGCTAGCCCAGAGGACCAGAGAATCACGCGGACCCGAAGAATATGGCGCTTGGCCCGCTCAGTGGATGTAAATGGGTCTTAATGACCCACTACAAGCTCCCGCTGGTACGTGGGTGTGAACCTCGATCCCAATGCCACCGGAGGGACGGAGCATTACACATGGATGGCTGTGTTTTCTCTCTGATGCTGGATTCTCCACCTCACCAGGAACTCCACTACCGGCGGCACAAGGCAGACAATTTTGCTCATTGATTTCAGTACAAAGTTGGATCTATTGATAGGCTGTCTGAAGATGCCCATACTTTTAACCAATTTGAGATAAAAAGCGGGTCTGGGTTTGTGACCGCAGACTCTTAAACCCAAGGAATACGCAGGGAATGTTGAATTGATGTTATCAGTGTGATTCCGAGTATCATTTGCAATGCATTGCCCACAGCAACAGAATCAAGTTTTTAAAATTCCGCATTCCGGGGCTAAAAATGATGATGGGGACGGCCACGAAGGACTTGCGTTGGTCAATGAGAGTTTGAATCCGGTGATGAGTATTTTGTTGGCTGATTCATCTCAACTGCACAGTTTTAGATAGCGGTTGGACTTCCACTCGCGTGTGGGGTGTATTGATTTAACTGCTCTCTGGATTCGCTTGATGAAGCAGATCGGCGGGAGATCAACGTGTATGAAAGCTCTACGTGTTTCAGGTTTGAAGATGATCACACGCTAACGCAGTGGTGGGCAACTTAATGCCCAGGAGCCACATGCGGCCCATCCCGTTCCTGAGTGCAGCCGATGAGACATTTTGTTGACTGTTCCCCATGTGCAGGGTTGCCACATTCCACTGGGCATAGTTTTTTTCCAACTGGTATGACTGAAGTGATCCGCACACAAAGCAAGGGAAAGTGAAGTAAGGTGCATGCTGATTGCACACACATGGATGGTGAGGGCTGTGCACTCCTTTTTGTCCAAGGTGTAAATATTTATTTGGTTATTAACCATTTGAAGTTGATGATATATCTATGAATATCATAGAATCATAGAATTCTGACAGTGCAGACAGAGGCTTTTCGGCCTATCGAGTCTGCATTGACCCTCTGAAAGAGTACCCTACCTAGACACACTCCTCCTCCTGTTGCTAACTTTTCGGTTGGTTCAATTGCTCTGTTTTATTACCTTTGCTCTCGAGTCGCCAGGTATCTTTATGATACCGCCACAAGGTTCAAGTCCAAGTAATGATCAATAACTCAATACACTGATTAGTAAGATTCAAATCAAAGCACATTTATTATACACAGTAATCGCTACTCATGCACAAATTCTACGTCTAAGCTACTTCTACAACTAACATGCCTATACTTAACTTCGGACTGGCCCACCAGGTCAGGGGAACAAATGGCCTTTCGTTCGGGTTCTGAGCCTGCGGGATTCGAAGTTGGTACGGATTGATAGCTAGGAGCGCCTATCTCGTAGCGAGCGTTGAATTAAGACTTACGGTCTTTCGGCGGTCACTGCACCGTTAACGGTCAAGGTTGGTTTGCGTTGCTGGGTGACCCGGGCAGGAAGAAGAGAGCGAGTTGAACTTGGGGGCTTAACTTTATAGTCCCAAGGGGCTTCCCGCCTTTCGGGCGGACCCCGTACCTGGTCCCAAGTGATTGGACTTTGTCCCAGTCGCTTGGTTCGATTTCTCCAATACTGGAGCAGTTCCCTGATCGATGGGCGGTCTTGAGGTGTCCGTTAACCTCTTTTGTGTTGGCTCCTGCTGGCGCCGGAGAGTCTGGCTTTGCTTTGTTTATCCAAAATGTTTCAATTGAACCCGGGGATTGCGCATTAGTATGTAGATGGCTGCTACATTATTATGTTGATGGTCGCTGGTATTGATGCTGTCTGGGCTTTTGCAGAGTTTAATACACAGCAAACCTGCACCTGCAGGTTTATGCCTGTGTTGGCTGAATTTCCCTTCAGCCTTTGCCGTTCGCCATTTTAAATCGGGAGTTGGCCAACTTAGGTGGCTACACTCCCTATCCCTGTATTCTCATAACCCCACCTCACCCGCACATCTTTGGACTGTGGGAGGAAACGGGAGCACCCAAAGGGAACCCATGAAACACTGGGAGAAAGTAGAAACGTCAAAGAGTCATCCAAGACCATAATTGAGCCCAGGTCCCTGGTGCTGAGAGGCAGCAGTGCTAACCACTGTGCCATCATGCTGCCAATTTGAGATAAAATATATGAATATAGGAATGATTAAGAATTTTTTATAAACCTGATTTCAATCTTGCGACCCACTGAGATGAAGGAGGTCCACTCATGTGGTCCACTCACTGGTATAAGTTGTCCATCACTATGTTAATGACATCCAGAAGGGTAGTCCTCCCTTGCCGGATAGCTGGCATCAGCTTTTTCATCAATACAGATGTGGTTTCCAGTGAAATACCTCTCCTGTTAAGCCTTAGATGAAGAAAGTATACATGAAACCAGACATGAAAAATGACAGTGATGATGTTCGGGAAGACTGTGGATCTACATTTTACTAGATCAGCCCATTAAGGAAGCCAGAAATTTCACAAAGAATTCATGAAAACTTGTTAACTTCTGGGAAGAAGAATCTGGCAGCCAAAAAAAGATCATTTGGAAGTTGCCTCGATAGTTTTCACATCAGGGCCCACATAAACTGCAGGCTTTACTGTGAGATGCTGTGAGTGTTTGATAAAGAATATGACAACGCTAATGAACAAATTACAGCTCAGTTTGAAATTTGTATAAAATATCAGATGTTCCTCCTGCTCCAGAAGGATTGAGCAATAGTTCTATTTTCTCTGTTGATCTGAATGTGTTGCAGGCAGGCAGAAAGGCTTTCATTAAAGCTAATGGGGCAAGTGCCTCTGTGTCCTCCTGCTCCAGTGGCTCCCCTCCTGGAGAGAGCACAACAGAGCAGAGTAGACAATGATGACGAGCGACACTTGCTCTGGCACATATTACAGGTCAACCTGGGAGAGATCCAGGTATCGAAATATCATTTTCAGCAGACCTATGGTCATCTCCATCACTGCCCTTGTGGAGATATGGCAGCGATTGTATCTCTCCTCTGCCTCTTTCCTCGGGTGCTTGAGTACTGTCATCGGCCATCTTTTCACGGCATACCCCTTGTCACCCAACAACCACCCGTCAAAGTGAGTTGGAGCTGCGAACAGTCTTGGCACTTGTGAGTGGCGCAGTATGTAGGCATCATGGGAGCTGCCAGGGTACCTCACACAGACCTGTCGAATCTTTCACACGTTGTTCACCAAGGGTGAATTTTTATTTCACAAGCAACTACTTTTAAAGGTTTTACCATAGTCAATCATGATTGATTACTGATTATTCTGCAATCCCAGTGACATAATTGCTGCTGCTGATTTCTATCCCAGCTGTGTGATCACAATGAAGATGATCCTGAAACTATTGTCCATTTTTCTCTCCCATTCAGTCTGACAGTCTGAAGAATGAACAGTCGGCCTCTATACTTTACCCGATAGACGTTCAGACAGTACCTTTGGGAGTCCTGCTGCATGTTTCATCTGCGCCCCACCAGCTGAAGCAGTCTGCCCACGGCAGGGGGGATTGGAAAGAGGCGAACAAGTAGTGCAGGCTGTAGGCGATGATGCAGGTATATAAGCTGACCTCAATTACACTGCCAAGGATCCAAGTTACCCCCACACCTGAATATGGAAAGAGGAATAAGATCTTAGATTGGAGACGATATATTCAAAATAAATTATTTCAGCTGATCATAAAAATGTCCTTATTGCAAACCAGCATTGTAATTTTTGATGTTATTTGTGGGTCCATGATTGTATAGAACTATTTATAGATTCAAAGAGGTTTAAAAAAAAAAAAAATCTCCAATTTACTGTAAAATAATTTATATTTCAATTGCATAAAAAGCATTATCCATCCTACTGTGTGTGTGTATATCTAATGAAAAGGTAATATCTAATGGGAATCTTCAGAAACATAATATATAAAGCAGAGAAGAAGGCATTTCCAGCTGCTTTCGCTGGCCATTCACAAGTCAGGCATTTAAAATAGCAGCAAATCCACACAGAAACAATTGCTCTCTCAGTGACCGCAGAATGTGCCATGTGTATGTTTTTAGTCATTATATCCTTATAGGTTAAGTTAAACACAGTGCTGCAAGGGAAGCAGAATGATACATTGAGAGTTGCAAGGTGTAATGCCTCTAGGCAGGAATTTCCGGTCCCCTTGAGGTGACGCCCGAAGGCTGGTTCCCCAGTAGTGGGCGGGCAATCTATGCAAAATGTCACAGACCTCAGCGAGACCTGAAGATCCCACCAGTATCCAATAGCAAGCGGCTTCCACAAGCGGAAGACACGCCGCGGGGGGACGGGGTGGGGGGAGGGGGGGGGAGGTCTGGAAGACCTTGCTCTCTGTTTTTATGAACATCTTTATGTCCGTACGATAATCTGACTCGCTGTGCAATTCCATGGGAATGTGCTGGTGAAAACAAATACACACCATGGTGATCATTTTCAATTCTGGGAATAAATGAAACAAAATGGAATTCGATAAATTACAGGTTGAGTGCTAACTGCTCCCATATTTTCCTGAAGCCTTCACTCATTCTGGGGTTTGATCACTTTCTGCTCTCCTGTCCAAGTGGAAGTTCTTCACCAGTTACCATGTCCAAGCATCTCAGAGCCTCCTATTAGGATGGATTGAGGATTTGTGAAAGGAAAGAAAACAGAGAGTCGGTGTAAATGTGCCCTCGGCACAATGTTTTCAGATGCTTCAACAGTTACCTTCCATCTATGATTGTACAATATTCAGCACCATTGCTGCAGATACTGGAAGCAGTCCATGTCCAAATGCAGGAAGACCAGGACAATGTCCAGTTTTGGGCTGACAAGTGGCAAGTAACATTCGCGCGCACAAATGCTGGGCAAAGACCATGGGCTGGATTCTCTGTTCTTGGGCTGAGTATCCTCACGCTGTCGTAAAAACTGGCCTTCCACAACAGACAAACTGGCGTGAAAGGGCCACACATTTAAGGACCTGCAGAGGGTTAGCAGGGATCTGACTTGAAATTAGCAGCTTTTGCTGCAGATACGGGCCACCGCACATCCGGGTCGCAGGCCGCGAGTGCGCATGGCGGCTTGCTCCAGTGGGCCGCGTCGAGCTCTATGGCAGACTCAGACTGCGGAGCTGGACCCTCCAAATAGTGCCCCCGATCAGCCATGCACCCGACCCGGACAGCTCGCCCAGAATTTGTCCGGTGCCGTATGAGTCTGCAGCCGACACGCTAGTGTCCCGACCAGCAGGACCACATTCGATACACACCGTTGGGACTTCGGCCAGTCGGGGTCGGAGAATGGCGGGGCCGGCCTCCAGCAATGGCCACAGGTAGGCGATATGTGGTGTGGCACTTTGGCATCGGGGTAGGGAGAATCCAGCCCCATGTCAAAAAATGGCATGACCATCATTGAATCGCCCACTATCAAAATCCTGGGGTTCCATTGACCAGAAACTGAACTGCTTCTTGTGTGTGAGTCCAGAACTAGGGAGCACTGTTTTATAATTAGAGGTCATCCTTATGGGACAGAGGCGAGAAGAATGGAACTCTCTGCTTCAGAAGGTGGTGGAAGCGGGGTCACTGACTTTTTTAAGGTAGAGTTAAATAGATATTTGTCAGACAAGAAAATCAAAGGTTATCGGGGGGAGATCTCATTGAATGGTGGAGCAGGCTCGAGTGGCCGAAGTTCTGCTCCTAATTCTGATGTTCGTATACCCATATGCACTGTTGGGGGCCTGTAGACCACCCCACGAGTGACTTCTTTCCTCTACTATTCCTCATCTCCACCCAAACCAAATCCACATCCTGATATCTGGAACCAAGGTCACCTCTAATGTTTGCATCAATGCCATCCTTGATCAAGCAGCACGGTGGCATTGTGGATAGCTCAAGTGCTTCACAGCTCCAGGGTCCCAGGTTCGATTCCGGCTTGGGTCACTGTCAGTGCGGAGTCTGCACATTCTCCCCGTGTGTGCGTGGGTTTCCTCCGGGTGCTCCGGTTTCCTCCCACAGTCCAAATGTGTGCAGGTTAGGTGGATTGGCCATGATAAACTGCCCTTAGTGCCCAAAATTGCCCTTAGTGTTGGGTGGGGTTACTGGGTTATGGGGATAGGGTGGAGGTGTTGACCTTGGGTAGGGTGCTCTTTCCAAGAGCCGGTGCAGACTCGATGGGCCGAATGGCCTCCTTCTGCACTGTAAATTCTATGATAATCTATGAAGCTTTACTAAGCTCCATTTTCTTCTTGAATGTCATATGCCCCTCAATATTCAGAGCCCAATCTTTGCCCTCCTGGAAAATGCCAACCTTTGTGTTCTTGAACAGTAAGCACCCATGTGTCCGTTATTGCTTCTGCATCATATTCCCACAAAGCGATTTGTGCTGGTAACTCACCAAATATATTCATCACATCTGTTTGATTCACAGACAAACATACTAATCTTGCTTTTATATTCCTAACGCTTTCTAGTCTCCTCACTGTATCTTTCTCCAGCAATATCTAACACTCTAAAGTTATGCCTATTTTCTACTTCAATATTCTGCTGCCCAG
Organism: Scyliorhinus torazame; assembly: GCF_047496885.1. NCBI lineage: Eukaryota > Metazoa > Chordata > Chondrichthyes > Carcharhiniformes > Scyliorhinidae > Scyliorhinus > Scyliorhinus torazame. Next base: position 210,244,677 of record NC_092711.1, on the reverse strand, counting down.
AGCTTAAATACTCTCCAGCTACATTAATACACCTCTCCGTGAGGACTTTGTGTCACAACCTGTTGAAATACAACCTGTCCCTTTGGAATAAGCACTTCCTGCACTAGAACTGGCCCCAACAAGAATCTGCAGCCCTCTTTCCTGCACCTTACATCAAGACAAACATTGATCCTCCTTGTCTTCCTATTTCTACTTTAGTTCAGAGCAATCTGGAGATTAGTGCATTCATCATAGAAGCATAGAATCCCTAGAGTGCAACAGGAGGCCATTCAACCTACCAAATCAGCACCGACCCTCTGAAAGAGCACTCCACCCAAACCCATTCCCCACCCGATCACAATAACCCTTTAACCTAATCTACAAATCTCTGGACACGAAGGGTCAATTTGTCATGGCCAATCAACCTAACTTCTACATATTTGGACTGTCGGAGGAAATCAGAGCACGCGGAAGAAACCCACGCAGACACTGGTAGAGAGTGCAAACTCCACACAGACAGTCACCCAAGGCTAAAATTGAACCCGGGTCCTTGGCACTTTGAGGCAGCAGTGCTGACCACTGTCGCCCAGTCGAGGTCCTACTTTTTAATTTCCTCACAAGTTCTTGAAAATCTGACCACATGTTCTCAATAGCTGCTCTCTCTCTGATGTTGTTGCTGCACAACAACCTCTGACTTCTCCCTTTCTCTTGGAGGATATCCTGCATCCACTTCATAATCTCTTCTACCCTGGAATGAAGCTCACAATGGCAGTGACAGAAATACCTGTCTGTCCTCATGCGATATGGCATGGTACGCTTGCTGTACCTGAAGTAAGGAAGGCTGATGCTTCATCCTGATCTATTTTCTGGGCAGTTTTTCTCAGTGCCTTCCACTCTCAGCAGCAGGACAGGAGACTACGTCAGCTGGAACAGGAATTGTACCAGTGTCATTAGCATTATTCTGAACCATACACTAGCCATCTGGCCAAATGAGTTAATGAGCCATCAAAATATCCTGCAGCAACTGCATGCCTAGCCTTTGTTGCCCCGCCGTAAGTCCTTTGCCCTTTGGTGCCATGGTCTAGATTGCTCGACTTTACGGTGTCATCACTTCCAGCAACCTCCAATTCTGAGTTTCTCTTTACGAGCTGCACACAGCCCAAAGGCTCCTGTAATCCCTGTCTCTGCCTTCCTCTTCCTGCTTTGCCATGCAGTGACCTGCCTGCGATGTTGAACTCTCACTGCCTCCTGAAATCACAATCCAGGAAACTCTCAATCTCCTTAATGCTCCTCAGTGACTCCAGCTGCCCCACAAGCTTGAGCTCAAACAGCTGGAGGCATTTCCCACACACCTGGTTCCGCGAGGAACACAAAATCCCCCAAAGTATCCGAATGGCTCAAGGCTCACAGTAGAACCTAGAAAACCGAAGTCTCTGGCACCGGATATTCGGCGGGGGCGGGAATCGCGCCGCGCCGGTTGGCGGGCCCCCCCGCGCGATTCTCCGGCTCGGATGGGCCGAAGTCCCGCCGCTAAAATGCCTGTCCCGCCGGCGTAGATTAAACCACCTACCTTACCGGCGGGACAAGGCGGCGCGGGCGGGCTCCGGGGTCCTGGGGGGAGCGTGGGGCGATCTGGCCCCGGGGGGTGCCCCCACGGTGGTCTGGCCCGCGATCGGGGCCCACCGATCCGCGGGCGGGCCTGTGCCGTGGGGGCACTCTTTTCCTTCCGCCTTCGCCACGATCTCCACCATGGCGGAGGCGGAAGAGACTCCCGCCAATGCGCATGTGCGGGAATGCCGTCAGCGGCCGCTAACGCTCCCGGGCATGCGCCGCCCGGAGATGTCATTTCCGCGCCAGCTGGCGGGGCACCAAAGGCCTTTTCCGCCAGCTGGCAGGGCAGAAATTTGTCCGGCGCCGACCTAGCCCCTTAAGGTTTGGGCTCGGCCCCCAAAGATGCGGAGTATTCCGCACCTTTGGGGCGGCGCGATGCCCGACTGATTTGCGCCGTTTTGGGTGCCAGTCGGCGGAAATCGCGCCGTTTCCGGAGAATTTCGCCCCTGATTTCAGTTCAGAAAAATGTGACATCATGGACCTTAGTCCTGAAAAGGATAGAACAGGGGGCGGGATTCTCCCCCCCCCCCCCCCTCCCCCACATCCCCACCCCCCATCGCCGGGTCAGAGAATTGGCGGGGCGCTGTGCGAATCATGGCAGACGGCCCCGACCCCCGCATGGGATTCTCCCACCCCCCCGGAAACCAGCGGCGTGCGAATCGCGCCGGGCCGCTCGGAGAATCGCCGCAAACGGCGAGCGGCGATTCTCCGGCCCAGATGGGCCGAGCGGCCGCACGTAAACGGCCTATTCCTGCCGGTGCCATCAACACCTGGTCGCCGCCGGCGGGTACTCATCACGAAGGCTTCGGGGGGGGGGGGGGTGGCCTGAGCGGGGAGGGGGGCTCCGTTCCCGGGCGGGGCCTCCGACGGGGCCTGGCCCGCGATCGGGGCTCACCGATCGGTGCGCCAGCCTCTCCCCCCTCAGGCCTACTTCCTTGCGCGACCAGCCCCAGAGCCCCGCCGCCATGTTGGTGAGGGGCCGGAGCGCTCTGCGAGGTTACCGCGCGTGCGTCGGTTGGCACCGGCGCCACTGCGCATGTCATCGTTGGCGCCGGCACGACTGCGCATGCGCGGATCCCGCGGCGCCCAGTTCGCGCCGGGATCTGCGGCTGGACTGTCGCAAACCACTCCGGCGCCGTGCTGGCCCCCTGTAGGGGCCAGAATTTGACGTGGGAGCGACCTGTTCATGCCGTCGTAAAACGCGACGGCGTTTGCAACAGCGTGGACACTCTGCCTCCATTTCAGAGAATCCCGTCCACCGTTTCTAAATGTTGTAAAGCCAGAAACAGGGATGATTCAATGACCTGGGATACAGGTATGGAGATCATTAAAACTGTTGTGAGAATGTGTGTTGTGTCATGAAGAGGTTTGGAGGCTTGTGTGTTGGAACATTAACTGTTTTTAGTAATACCATATACATAGTCTGAGGTGACCATTAGCTGCTTTCCTCTTTTTTTTTAATATAGAGCACCCAATTTTCCAGTTAAGGAGCAATTTAGTGTGGCCAATCCAACTAATCTGCACATCTTTGGATTTGTGAGGGTGAAACCCACGCAGACGCTGGAAGAATGTGCAAACTCCACACGGACAGTGACCCTGGGCCGGGATTCGAAGCCGGGTCCTCAGCACCGCAGTCCCAGTGCTAACGACTGTGCCATGTGCCGCCCCTGTTGCTTTCATCTTTGAGGGGAGAGCTGACTATTGGTGACTTAACCTGAGGATCACTGCACCTCAGGCAAAGTTAAGAAGGCAGAGCCTTCATGATTAACCTCAGCCAGTCCGGGAATTGAACACAATCTGTTGGCCTTGCTCTGCATCACAAACCAGCTTTCTAGCCTGCTGAGCTAAACCAGCATATATACATATACACCGATTAGGTCCAGAATCATCCTCTCCTGCCAATATTGGTGTTCATGGTGTGTGGGATCAGACAATGATGCATGTCAGCTAAAGCTGTAATGAAGGAGTCATAAAAGAGTAAGATAATCACTGGGAATGGCAGACTGCCGCTGGGCCCGGGTTCACGCTGACTTCGCTGGTCCCTTCATAGTTCCATGTTACTTTTACTGGTGGACGCCCATTCAAATTGGTTAGAGGTCCACCAGTTAACGACAATCTCCTCTCGTGTTACCTCGACAGATTGCGTCACTCTTTTTCCACACTGGTTAAGTGAATGGGCTAGGGTCTGGCAGATTGAATACAATGATGACAAATGTGAGGTTATTCATTTTGGTAGGAATAACAGCAAAAGGGATTATTATTTAAATGATAAAATATTAAAACATGCTGCTGTGCAGAGAGACCTGGATGTGCTCGTGCATGTGTGGCAAAAAGTTGGGTTGCAGGTGCAACAGGTGATTAAGAAGGCAAATGGAGTTTTGTCCTTCATTGCTAGAGGGATGGAATTTAAGATGAGGTATGGTATGCTGCAATTGTATAAGGTGTTAGAGAGGCCACACCTGGAGTACTGTGTTCAGTTTTGGTCTCCTTACCTGAGAAAGGACGTACTGGCGCTGGAGGGTGTGCAGAGGAGATTCACTAGGTTAACCTCAGAGCTGAAGGGGTTGGATTATGAGGAGAGGTTGAGTAGACTGGGACTGTACCCATTGGAATTTAGAAGGATGCAGGGGGATCTTACAGTAACATGTAAAATTATAAAGGGAATAGATAGGACAGATGCGGGCAGGTTGTTTCCACTGGTGGGTGAAAGCAGAACTAGGGGGCACAGCCTCAAAATAACGGGGAGTAGATTTAAGGCTGAGCTTAGGAGGAACTTCTTCACCCAAAGGGTTGTGAATCTATGGAATTCCTTGCCCAGTGAAGCAGTTGAGGCTCCTTCATTAACTGTTTTTAAAATAAAGATAGATAGTTTTTTGAAGAATAAAGGGATGAAGGTCCTGGTGTTCGGGCCGGAAAGTGGAGCTGAGTCCACAAAAGATCAGCCATGATCTCATTGAATGGCGGAGCAGGCTCGAGGGGCCAGATGGCCTACTCCTGCTCCTAGTTCTTATGTTCTCATGTACATGGTATCCTGAAGTCGTCATTATGGACAAAGGGGCTTCCTTCATCATTGAGGAACTTGTGGAGTTTGTTAAAGCCAATGGAATTTGACATGTAAAAATGGCTCCTGACCACCAGAGTTCTAATGGTTTGGCCGCCCAAATGCTTAAGCAGATGTTTGGCTCAACAGACTGGCTCAGTTTTTGTTGCCTACCGGACCATGCAGTCCCATTATCGGGAGTGACCCTGGCAGAGTTGTGCATGGGCCGGTAGCTCCTTACCCGCCTGAGTTTAATGTTACCAAATGTCAGGGCAAAAGTATGCCAAGCTCAGGGACAACAGTGATGCTCCACGTCCTCCGCCCAAACGGTTTTCTCCAGGATACATGATCTTTGTCTGGAATATTGCCATTGGTGCCTGCTGGCTCTCGGTGACTGATCTTCACCAGACTGGTTCAGTCTCGTACAGGGTTCAGTTCGGATGCCTGCAACTACAGCACCATTTGGATCACCTTTGGTCATGCAGACCCCTCCTTGGTTCCTGGCGTATTCCCCCTCCGGGTGGATTTGGTCCCCCAGTCTGACAGGCCCACTGTGGCACTGCGTGCCAGCCTTGCTACTGTCTTCTGATTCTGTCATGGACACGCAGCCCTCCGTGGCCTCGAGTTGAATTCCGCTGCACACCCGCCTCCTCCTTCTGTCCTACCGCAACTTCCAATAGAAAACGTCATTCCCCGGCATGGTATTTGCCAGTGCCTCAGGCAAATGATGTTTCTCCTCCTCGTCCGCGTCTACCCAGTAGAGGGTCCTTCGGACGGAGTGGGGGGTGGAGAAACGGATGACATAACTTGTATTCACAGTATACTTACGGCGTTGGGGGTTTTGTATTCGTAGAATCCTTGAGGGAATATGCGCTCCCCCACTAAGGGGGCAGGGTAACTAACGTATTTCCGGTATATAGCTGGCCAGTCAGTGACCGACTGGCACTCACTTGATTGGGTAGCGCCGAGTGCCATGTATCCAGGGCTTTAGAGTGAATCGTTGTTGTTTCACTCAACTCAGTGTGGACTTCCATTTCTTGCAAATACAAAGGAAACACATATAGATACCGGGAGAACATGCAAACTCCACACAGTCACCCGAGATCGGAATCAAACCCGAATCCCTGGTGCTGTGAGGCAGCAGTGTTAACCACTGTGCCACCCCTTCTTGTCTCCATCTGCACTGTAACCATTCTGTGATTCAAATTATCAGTCCCTCACCAACTGATCATCTGTCCCACCAGCGGGAGTTCAGACTGGTCTGAAACACGATCGGACCAATGTGACGGCACTTGTTAAACTTGCTGGGATGGCACGTTGGAGCAGGTGTAAAGTGTGCGGCAACCAGGGTGGGGGGAGAGGCCAGATGGAACATAGGGAGGGGAGGAACGGGCAGACATCGGTGGAGCAGGTGAGGACATCAGTGATGAAGACTCAGCGGGGCGTTAGCATGTTTCCTTGCAGGTTTGTTATTTTAGGGTGGTGGGGGAAGGGGCGCGATGGGGGATTCTGGGACAGCAAGAGAACATGAGGGGGCATACAGCACGTGACCGCAAGGGGGAGAAGAGTGCAGAGGGAGATGTTAGTGGTGTTAATTGCAGAATTATGGCAACTCCCTCCCGACTGTATACCACTGCGCTTCCACCTCTGCTGGGTCTGTCCTTCAGGTGGGACAGCACATACACGGGGCTAGTGATACAGTTGTCTCATACTTTATGTGTCAGGTATAATTCCATGAGCATGACTATGTCCAGCTGTTGCTTGAGAAGTCTGTGAGGCAGCTCTCCCAATTTTGAAACAAAGAACAAAGAACAAATAACAAAGAAAAATACAGCACAGGAACAGGCCCTTCGGCCCTCCAAGCCTGTGCCGATCATGCCGCCCGTCTAAACTACAATCTTCTACACTTCCAGGGTCCGTATCCCTCTATTCCCATCCTATTCATGTATTTGTCAAGATGCCCCTTAAATGTCACTATCGTCCCTGCTTCCACCACCTCCTCTGGCAGTGAGTTCCAGGCACCCACTACACTCTGTGTAAAAGACTTGCCTCGTACATCACCTCTAAACCTTGCCCCTCGCACCTTAAGCCTATGCCCCCTAGTAATTGACCCCTATACACTGTGAAAAAGCCTCTGACTATCCACTCTGTCTATGCCCCATATAATTTTGTATACCTCTATCAGGTCTCCCCTCCACCTCCATCGTTCCAGTGAGAACAAACCGAGTTTATTCAACCCTCCATACCAGAGAACATCCTGGTAAATCTCTTCTGCACCCTCTCTAAAGCCTCCACATCCTTCTGGTAGTGTGGTGACCAGAATTGAACATTATACTCCAAGTGTGGCCTAACTAAGGTTCTATACAGCTGCAACATGACTTGCCAATTTTCATACTCAGTGCCCCGGCCAATCAAGGCAAGCATGCTGTATACCTTCTTGACTACCTTCTCCACCTGTGTTGCCCCTTTCAGTGACCTGTGAACCTGTACTCCTAGATCTCTCTGACTGTCAATACTCTTGAGGGTTCTACCATTCACTGTATATTCCCTACCTGCATTAGACCTTCCAAAATGCATTACCTCACATTTGTCCGGATTAAACTCCATCTGCCATCTCTCCGCCCAAGTCTCCAAATGATCTAAATCCTGCTGTATCGTTTGACAGTCCTCACAAGTCCCCAGATTTTACCAAGGAGGACTTTGCAGGGTCAGCAGGGTTGCGTTTGCTATTGTCGTTTTCATTGCATAGGTCGATGCCGGGTGGTTCATCCGGTGTTTTTCCTTTTCGGCTTTGCAGTGGTTTTGATGCAACTGAGTGGCTTGCTAGGCCATTTCCAAGGGCATTTAAGAGTCAACTGCTTTGCTGTGGATCTGGAGTCATGCCAGATAAGGATGGCAGATTTCCTTCCCTTAGTGAACCATTTTCCGACAATCGACAATGGTTGAATGGTCATCATTGGAGTTTTAATTCCGTATATTTATTTAGTTCAATTTCCTCCATCTGCTATAATGGAGTTCAAGTCCAGGTTCCCTTGGGTCTCTGGATCACCAGTCCATTGACAAAACCACTACACCACTTCCGAGGTTTGGATATTCACCCTCTGTGACAGCCTTTTGACTCTGTATCACATTACAGTTTCACTTTAAGCATTTTATTAAGTTTAAGTTTTCTTACTTTCTTAATACAGTTCACATAACAAAACAGAACGTTCTGGAAAAACCTAACAGGAGTAGCCTGGCAGCATATGTGGAAAGAGGAAAAAAGTTAATGTTTTGAGTTTGTGTGACCCTTTTTCGGAACTGGTCAGGTTGAGAACAGGATTTCAGCAGGATAAGCTGAAACCACCTGAGGTGGAAATATAATCAATACATTAATTTAAATACTCATTATTACTCATTAAACTGTTTCCATGCTTGTTCTACTGAACAAACACTTACCTTGCAACATTGGCACGGCTTTCCACACTCCAACAGGTCCGAGGCTGGCAAACTGCCCAAAGGAAGATTCCAGAAAATACATTGGTATCCCAACGAGACCCAGCATGAGAGTGTAGGGAATAAGAAATGCACCTGGAATATATAGTAAAGGAGAATGAATTAGAGTGACCAGATTTAGAGTTTTGGAATAGTTGTTAAGCAATTAAACAGACACTTACAATTGAATTCCTGTGTTAATATGAAAGTTTCACTTTAAGCATTTTATTAAGTTTAAGTTTTCTTACTTTCTTCATATAATATAAAACAGCCATAGTGAACATTCAGTCTTTTATCCCAGTTCTTAAATGAAACCTGACACAAACTTCAAACTCTCCACTTTAGCACAGTTAAGTAGTTTACAGGGAATTCATTGTGGGCCCATTGCTGAAGATAAAAATTCCATCTGTGATTCCTGCATGGAATCTGGTACTGATTTTTTCACCAGGATTGGCGGATCTGTCAGAGCTGCGAATTTCCTCATTTTCTTTTAAACATCAAGTCACAGTGACCTTATTGAACCTCTTCCAGGAGCTGAATTCGCATCAGTTTTCCACCCATTTCACCCCCAGTGAAATCACTGATGGAAGTCCAGACCAGTGCTTCCTGTACCTGTACCTTTAACAGGTTCGGAAAACAACGGGACAGCAACAGGATAAGAAATGAATCCAGATTCCCATCAGTTCCGCCCCATTACACCCTGTCTAATAGAATAGACGTATGAATCAGGCTTTGTGGATCATCAGTATCAACTGATGCTAGAGGACACTTGGTTGAAGACCTGGAGGTTCAACTGCTTCAACGATTTACTAAATTACAGATATATTAAACTGCTTTATTTTTCCCAGAGAGATGTGGGGGTCCAGTGAGGGGTCCTCTGTTGATCCACAAATTTCACATCCCTATCACAGTACAGGATATAAACTTACATCCTGGGTTTTCCACTGGGAAGTCCTTTTTTATGGTGATGCGCAATCAATTGCACAAAGACGCAGATTGGGTACAACTGTGCCTTTATTGCAGTCAGATGCGTGGCCTCCTGCTGCAGCTGGCGAAATGGCAGGGCAATGGAGGTCACGCATATTTATACAGATCTTAGTGGACGGAGCCAGCCGGCAGGGGCTACCGGCGAACCTGTAGTGCAGGTCCTACCTGACATCCCATAATACAGTGGTTCAACACATTTGGTAGAGGAGGAAGAATGCCAGAAAGTATCAAAGGAGAATGTGACATAATGTGTGAAGACCCAATATGTTCCTGTACAGTACACCCAAAACTCACATGAGGTCATCTAACCAGCTCTGAGCTCACATCTTCCTCTCGTTCCTCTTCTATCTCCCCTCGTGGTCTCGCTGGACTGACCGTATCCGTGAAACCCACCTCCTCCACCTCAATCCTATTCCAATTCACGACAGATCACCCGTTTTCCCCCCCTCCCCCTCGCCTTGTTCACTGAAATTGTTCACCAATCTTGCAAACCGCCAACCCATCTCCAACCCCTCTTTTCTCTCACAAAGTCCTTGAATGTAATGTAATCTCCCAAACCCGTTCTTATCTTTCTTGGAACTCCCTGTTTGAATCGCGGCAAACCTGTAAAACGGGACAGGTGCAAAAAGAACTGGTCTGGACTTTCACCAGTAATTTCACTGGGAACAAAACATTAGAATGAGAGTGGAACTCATCCCGAAAATCAGCTCCAGCGAAAAGTCCGACATGGACATTATGTTTTATCTGAAGATAGTGAAGAATGTTAGGGCTGTGACCAATCCGCCATTTCCACTCTATCAAAGTCACCAATGACATCCCATATGATTGCGACAAAGGTAAACTATCCCTCCTCATCTCCCTTGTACTATCTGCAGCAATCGACCATCCTGCTTCAACACCTCTCCACTGTTGTCCAGCTCAGTGGCACTGCTCTCACCTGGTTCCATTCTCACCTATCTAACCATAACATATACTGGCAAGGAACAGGGGTAGGCTATTCAGCCACACGAGCATGCTCTGCCATTAATAAGACCATGGCTAATCTGAGAGTATCAAATCTGTATCCCACCTACCCCCAATAACCTATTACCGCCTTGTTAATCAAGAATCTATCCACCTCTTCCTTAATAATATTCAAAGACTGCTTCAACCACCTTTTCCATAGAACCATTGAATTCCGACGGTGCAACAGGAAGCCATACGGCCCATTGAGTCTACACCGATTCTCTGAAAGGGCACCATTGGCCCATCCCCTCTGCACTATCCCTGTTACCCCATCTAACCTACACATCTTTGGACACTAAGCGTTAATTTTAGCATGGCCAATCCACCTAACCTGCACATCTTTGGACTGTGGCAGAAAACCGGAGGACCTGGAGGAAGCCCATGCAGACATGGGGAGTCTCTGCCAGGGAGAGAACCTGAGAACATCTAAGACACTCAGAGGGTAAGAAGGGAAGTAAGTGATTTTTACTCATTTTTACATTTATACCTTTTTCAAATTGTGTGTGTCGGGGGGAAACTGAAGTGACATCACAGAAAAGCTGTGGCCTGAGTGGCTGGTTGGGAATCTACACTAAATTTAAAAAATTAAGCATTGGTAACTAATTAAACATAATTACTTAATTATAATTTAGAGGGATATCTAAGCCAGAGATCGGAGAGTACTATATTTAGCTTTCACATTTCTATTAGAAATCTAGTGCTAGGAAACAGATAGTTAACAGTAACTTTGAAATTTTTTTTTAAAATATAAAAAAAAAAATTATTTTTAATTTTAATTTTAATTAATTGACGCAATGTCAGTTAGAGGGGTGCAGTGCTCTGACTGTGAGATGTGGCAGGTCCGGGAGGCTTCCAGCGTCCCGGATGGCTTCATCTGCAGAAAGTGCACCCAACTGGAGCTCCTCACAGACCGCATGGTTCGGTTGGAGCAGCAATTGGATGCACTTAGGAGCATGCAGGTGGCGGAAAGCATCATAGATCGCAGTTATGTAAATGTGGTCACACCCAAGGTGCAGGCAGAGAAATGGGTGACCACCAGAAAGGGCAGGCAGTCAGTGCAGGAATCCCCTGTGGTTGTCCCCCTCTCGAACAGGTATACCCCTTTGGATACTGTCGGGGGGGATAGCCTATCAGGGGAAAACAGCAGCAGCCAGAGCAGTGGCACCACGGCTGGCTCTGATGTTCAGAAGGGAGGGTCAAAGCGCAGGAGAATAATAGTAATAGGGGACTCTATAGTCAGGGGCACAGATAGGCGCTTCTGTGGACGTGAAAGAGACTCCAGGATGGTATGTTGCCTCCCTGGTGCCAGGGTCCAGGATGTCTCCGAACGGGTAGAGGGCATCCTGAAGGGGGAGGGCAAACAGGCAGATGTCGTTGTACATATTGGTACTAACGACATAGGCAGGAAGGGGCATGTGGTCCTGCAGAAGGAGTTCAGGGAGCTAGGCAGAAAATTAATAGACAGGACCTTGAGGGTTGTAATCTCGGGATTACTCCCTGTGCCACGTGCCAGTGAGGCTAGAAATAGGAAGATAGAGCAGCTAAAAACGTGGCTAAACAGCTGGTGTAGGAGGGAGGGTTTCCGTTATCTGGACCACTGGGAGCTCTTCCGGGGCAGGTGTGACCTGTATAAGAAGGACGGGTTGCATCTAAACCGGAGAGGCATAAATATCCTGGCCGCGAGGTTTGCTAGTGTCACACGGGAGGGTTTAAACTAGTATGGCAGGGGGGTGGGCACGGGAGCAATAGGTCAGAAGGTGAGAGCATTGAGGGAGAACTAGGGAATAGGGACAGTGTGGCTCTGAGGCAGAGCAGACAGGGAGAAGTTGCTGAACACAGCGGGTCTGGTGGCCTGAAGTGCATATGTTTTAATGCAAGAAGTATTACGGGTAAGGCAGATGAACTTGGAGCTTGGATTAGGACTTGGAACTATGATGTTGTTGCCAGGACAGAGACCTGGTTGAGGGAAGGGCAGGATTGGCAGCTAAACGTTCCAGGATTTAGATGTTTCAGGCGGGATAGAGGGGGATGTAAAAGGGGAGGCGGAGTTGCGCTACTGGTTCGGGAGAATATCACAGCTGTACTGTGGGAGGACACCTCAGAGGGCAGTGAGGCTATATGGGTAGAGATCAGGAATAAGAAGGGTGCAGTCACAATGTTGGGGGTTTACTACAGGCCTCCCAACAGCCAGCGAGAGATAGAGGAGCAGATAGGTAGACAGATTTTGGAAAAGAGTAAAAACAACAGGGTTGTGGTGATGGGAGACTTCAACTTCCCCAATATTGACTGGGACTCACTTAGTGACAGGGGCTTAGACGGGGCGGAGTTTGTAAGGAGTGTGGCGCACAAAGACTCCGTGAGACAAACAGAGTGAAGTCGATGAGGCTTTATTAAGCGTGTCTGTTCCCCAGCAGCCCGATAGTAAACTGGCATGCGGGGGAAGGCACCGGCTTCTTATACTTCGCCTTCAGGGCGGAGTATGAGGTCAACGGCCAACCAGGACCCGGGATCTGTCAGCCAATGACATTAGGGCTTCCAGTCCCACATGACCCCCAATACATACTACCACATTCACCCCTTGTCAAAAATGAACCCGGCGGGGTGATGCTTCGTATGGTGGTAAGGGTTTACAGTACTGGTCCTGGGAGGAGAGAACAGTTACATGGTAGGACCGTATTGGACAGTATCGTCCTGTTACAACTATTTACAGAGGATATATGAAAACAAAATGTTCATTGGACAGTCCATCTTTGTTTTACATCGACGCTACGAGTCGGTCGGGCGGTCTGGTCGTCCGTGTCGATCGCCTCGGCCCCGGCGGTGGTGGTGGTGCTTGTACCAGCGTTGTCGCCTCCGGGAACCGCACGGTTTTAGCTGTCGGTGCAAAGGGGAGGGGGACTGATCCTCCTGGGAAGGGGGCGGTCGCGGGGTGCGGCGGTGGCAGGAAGGGGGGCGGTTGGGTTGATGGTGCCGGGGGGGTGTGCGTGGTGCCGGCGGGCGCCAGATCCCGCAGGGAGACCGTGTCCTGTCGGCCGTCGGGGTACTCCACGTAGGCGTACTGGGGGTTTGCGTGGAGGAGGTGAACCCTTTCGACCAACGGGTCCGCCTTATGTGCCCGCACGTGCTTTCGGAGCAGGATGGGTCCTGGGGCCGCCAGCCAGGTCGGCAGCGACGTTCCAGAGGAGGACCTCCTTGGGAAGACAAGGAGACGCTCGTGAGGCGTTTGATTAGTGCTCGTACATAATAACGACCGGATGGAATGGAGAGCGTCCGGGAGGACCTCCTGCCACCGTGAAACTGGGAGATCCCTGGACCGTAGAGCCAGTAGGACGGCCTTCCAGACCGTGCCGTTCTCCCTTTCTACTTGCCCGTTCCCCCGGGGGTTGTAGCTGGTCGTCCTGCTTGAAGCTATACCCTTGCTGAGCAGGAACTGGCGCAGCTCGTCACTCATGAAAGAGGACCCCCTGTCGCTGTGGACGTATGCGGGGTAACCGAACAGTGTGAATATGCTGTTCAGGGCTTTAATGACTGTGGCGGCGGTCATGTCGGAGCAGGGAATGGCAAAAGGGAAGCGGGAGTATTCGTCCACTACATTAAGGAAATACGCGTTGCGGTCGGTGGAGGGGAGGGGCCCTTTGAAATCGAGACTGAGGCGTTCAAAGGGACGAGAAGCCTTAATCAGGTGCGCTCCATCTGGCCTGAAAAAATGCGGTTTGCATTCTGCGCAGATGTGGCAGTCTCTTGTGACTGTACGGACCTCCTCTAAGGAGTAGGGGAGATTGCGGGACTTGATGAAGTGGTAAAACCGAGTGACCCCCGGGTGGCAGAGGTCCTCGTGGAGGGCTTGGAGGCGGTCAATTTGTGCGTTGGCACATGTCCCGCGGGATAGGGCATCAGACGGCTCGTTCAGCTTTCCGGGCCGGTACAAGATCTCATAGTTGAAGGTGGAGAGTTCGATCCTCCACCGCAGGATCTTGTCGTTCTTGATCTTGCCCCGCTGTGCATTATCGAACATGAAGGCAACCGACCGTTGGTCAGTGAGGAGAGTGAATCTCCTGCCGGCCAGGTAATGCCTCCAATGTCGCACAGCCTCCACTATGGCTTGGGCTTCCTTTTCCACTGAGGAGTGGCGGATTTCTGAGGCGTGGAGGGTTCGGGAGAAAAAGGCCACGGGTCTGCCCGCTTGGTTAAGGGTAGCCGCGAGAGCTACGTCAGAGGCGTCGCTCTCGACCTGGAAGGGGAGGGACTCGTCGATGGCGCGCATCGTGGCCTTTGCGATGTCCGCTTTGATGCGGCTGAAAGCCTGGCAAGCCTCTGTCGACAGCGGGAAAGCCGTGGTCTGTATTAGGGGGCGGGCCTTGTCTGCGTACTGGGGGACCCACTGGGCGTAGTATGAAAAGAACCCCAAGCAGCGTTTCAGGGCTTTTGGGCAGTGCGGGAGGGGAAATTCCATGAGTGCGCGCATACGTTCGGGGTCGGGGCCTATTATCCCATTGCGCACTATGTAGCCCAGAATGGCTAGCCGATCGGTGCTAAAAACGCACTTGTCCTCATTGTACGTGAGGTTCAAGGCTTTGGCAGTCTGGAGGAATTTTTGGAGGTTGGCGTCGTGGTCCTGCTGATCGTGGCCGCAGATGGTTACATTGTCGAGGTACGGGAACGTGGCCCGTAACCCATGTTGATCAACCATTCGGTCCATTTCCCGTTGGAAGACCGAGACGCCGTTTGTGACGCCAAAAGGGACCCTTAGGAAGTGGTATAATCGCCCGTCTGCCTCGAAGGCTGTGTACTTGCGGTCACTTGGGCGGATGGGGAGCTGATGGTAGGCGGACTTGAGGTCCACGGTGGAGAAGACTTTATACTGGGCAATCCGATTGACCATGTCGGATATGCGGGGGAGAGGGTACGCGTCTAGTTGTGTGTACCTGTTGATGGTCTGGCTATAGTCAATGACCATCCTTTGCTTCTCCCCTGTCTTCACTACTACCACCTGCGCTCTCCAGGGACTATTGCTGGCCTGGATTATGCCCTCCTTTAGTAGCCGCTGGACTTCGGAGCGAATGAAGGTCCGGTCCTGGGCGCTGTACCGTCTGCTCCTAGTGGCGACGGGTTTGCAATCCGGGGTGAGGTTCGCAAACAAGGACGGGGGTTGCACCTTGAGGGTGGCGAGGCCGCAGATAGTGAGTGGGGGTATGGGGCCGCCGAATTTAAACGTAAGGCTCTGTAGGTTACATTGAAAATCTAAGCCCAGCAAGGTGGGGGCAC
The DNA here is from genome assembly GCF_047496885.1 of Scyliorhinus torazame. Lineage (NCBI taxonomy): Eukaryota > Metazoa > Chordata > Chondrichthyes > Carcharhiniformes > Scyliorhinidae > Scyliorhinus > Scyliorhinus torazame. The sequence continues at coordinate 210,229,316 of NC_092711.1, read as the reverse complement.
AGAGTTGGGGAAGGACGTTAAGTTTGTAGTTTTTGAATTCCCTCCCCTGTACCGTTAGGGTAACTATGCAGAATCCCTGGATCTGTACGGAGTGGGATCCTGCGGCTAGGCAAATCTTTTGTGCGCTGGGGTAGGTAGTTAAGGAACAGCGTCTTACCGTGTCGGGATGTATAAAACTTTCCGTGCTCCCGGAGTCGACTAGGCATGGCGTCTCGTGGCCGTTAATTAGGACCGTTGTCGTCGTCGTCTGGAGAGTCCGGGGCCGAGCCTGATCGAGCGTAACCGAAGCGAGCCGTGGTTGTAGTAGTGGGGTGGGGTCCGTTGTTGCCGTCCAAGAGGACGTCGGGGATGGATAAAATGGCCGCCCCCATACCTCGCCCGTAGATGAGGGGTCACAAGATGGCGTCGGGGGTGGGCAAAATGGCCGCCCCCATGCGTCGTACAGGTCGGGGGCGGTCCAAGATGGCGGGGCCCCTCCTCCCCTCGTGGTGGTCGGGACCCAAAATGGCGGCGTCTGCGGGTCGTACATTGAGTGCTGGGGGGTCTGGGGGGCGCTAGGACCGCGCGGAGTTTCCGGGCCGCGGGCGCTAGGACCGCGCGGAGTTCCTTTGGTGCGAGCTCCAGGGCCGCGGGCGCTAGGACCGCGCGGAGCTCCCTCGCTGGGGACCGGCAGGTCAGTAGTGCGAGCGCTGGGACAGTGAGGAGGTCCCTCGCCGGGGACGGAGGTCGGGGTCCAGGTGAGTTGTATTGCCGGCGGGTCAGGCGTGGGGCGCGGGACGGGGGTGAGGGACCAGGTCGGCGGGTCGGGCGTGGGGCGCGGGACGGGGGTGAGGGACCAGGTCGGCGGGTCGGGCGTGGGGCGCGGGACGGGGGTGAGGGACCAGGTCGGCGGGTCGGGCGTGGGGCGCGGGACGGGGGCGAGGGCCCAGGTCGGCGGCTCCGGCGGGTCAGGCGTGGGGCGCGGGACGGGGGCGAGGGCCCAGGTCGGCGGGTCAGTCGTGGGGCCGCGAGCGCTGGCACCGCGCGGAGCTCCCTCACCGGGGACAGCGGTGGTCGGGGTCAAGGTAGGTGGCGCCGGCGGGTCAGGCGTGGGGCGCGGGACGGGGGTGAGGGTGGCGTTCGGGATACGGAAAACCCCTTCCTCTCCGTGGAGAGTGTTGGCTGGCACCCAAATCGGGAGCGCCGGCGGCGGGTCATACGTGGGCTGCGGGGAGGGGGGTTGGGGAGCGTAGGCGGCGTGCAGGGCTCCCAGTTCTCCCGGGGCCGCGGTGGTTGGGACCCAAAATGGCGGCGCCTGGGGGTCGCACATGGCGTGCTGGGGGGGTTGGGAGGCATAGACTGCCTGTAGGGCTCCCTGTTCTCCCGGGACGGCGGCGACCACGCGGGACCGGCACACCACCGCATAGTGGCCCTTTTTCCCGCAGCTTTTGCAGATGGCTGCGCGGGCCGGACAGCGTTGTCGGGGGTGCTTCGCCTGGCCGCAGAAATAACAGCGGGCGCCCCCGGTGCGACTCGGCGTTTGGACTGCGCAAGCCTGTGGGGTGTCCGGGGGGGGGGGGTAGGGGGTTTGCCGCGGCGGGTACGTACGGGGCCCAATGGCCTGCCGCGCGGTCGGGGCCGTAGGCGCGGGTATTACGCGCGGCTACGTCCAGCGAGGCTGCCAGGGCCCGTGCCTCTGAGAGTCCGAGTGACTCTTTTTCTAGAAGTCTTTGGCGGATTTGGGAGGATTGTATACCTGCAACAAAAGCATCGCGCATTAACATGTCCGTGTGTTCATTCGCGTTCACAGACGGGCAGCTGCAGGCTCGTCCCAAAATCAGCAGCGCGGCGTAGAACTCGTCCATCGATTCTCCGGGAGCTTGCCGTCTCGTCGCGAGCTGATAGCGAGCGTAGATTTGGTTAACTGGGCGAACGTAGAGACTTCTCAGTGCTGCGAACGCCGTCTGGAAATCGCGGGTGTCTTCAATGAGGGTGAAAATCTCCGTGCTCACCCTCGAGTGCAGGACCTGCAGTTTTTGTTCATCTGAGACTCTGCCTGTGGTCGATGTGATGTAGGCCTCAAAGCAAGTCTGCCAGTGTTTGAAGGCTGCTGCTGCATTCACTGCGTGGGGGCTGATCCTCAGGCATTCTGGAATGATCCTGAGCTCCATAGTCCTTTTTAGGCACGCTTAATAAATTGTGGCGCACAAAGACTCCGTGAGACAAACAGAGTGAAGTCGATGAGGCTTTATTAAGCGTGTCTGTTCCCCAGCAGCCCGATAGTAAACTGGCATGCGGGGGAAGGCACCGGCTTCTTATACTTCGCCTTCAGGGCGGAGTATGAGGTCAACGGCCAACCAGGACCCGGGATCTGTCAGCCAATGACATTAGGGCTTCCAGTCCCACATGACCCCCAATACATACTACCACAAGGAGCATCCAGGAAGGCTTCTTAAAACAATATGTAGACAGTCCAACTATGGAAGGGGCGGTACTGGACCTGGTATTGGGGAATGAGCCCGGCCAGGTGGTAGATGTTTCAGTAGGGGAGCATTACGTGAACATAACAGGGTAACAGTGACCATAATTCAGTAAGTTTTAAAGTACTGGTGGACAAGGATAAGAGTGGTCCTCGGATGAATCTGCTAAATTGGGGGAAGGCTAATTATAACAATATTAGGCGGGAACAGAAGAACATTGGGGGCGGATGTTTGAGGGCAAATCAACATCTGACATGTGGGAGGCTTTCAAGTGGCAGTTGAAAGGAATTCAGGACAGGCATGTTCCTGTGAGGAAGAAGGATAAATACGGCAATTTTCGGGAACCTTGGATGACGAGAGATATTGTAGGCCTCGTCAAAAAGAAAAAGGAAGCATTTGTCAGGGCTAAAAGGCTGGGAACAGACGAAGCCTGCGTGGAATATAAGGAAAGTAGGAAGGAACTTAAGCAAGGAGTCAGGAGGGCTAGAAGGGGTCACGAAAAGTCATTGGCAAATAGGGTTAAGGAAAATCCCAAGGCTTTTTACATGTACATAAAAAGCAAGAGGGTAGCCAGGGAAATGGTTGGCCCACTGAAGGATAGGCAAGGGAATCTATGTGTGGAGCCAGAGGAAATGGGCGAGGTACTAAATGAATACTTTGCATCAGTATTCACCAAAGAGAAGAAATTGGTAGATGTTGAGTCTGGAGAAGGGTGTGTAGATAGCTTGGGTCACATTGAGATCCAAAAAGACGAGGTGCTGGGTGTCTTAAAAAAAATATTAAGGTAGATAAGTCCCCAGGGCCTGGTGGTATCTACCCCAGAATACTGAAGGAGGCTGGAGAGGAAATTGCTGAGGCCTTGACAGAAATCTTTGGATCCTCACTGTCTTCAGGGGATGTCCCGGAGGACTGGAGAATAGCCAATGTTGTTCCTCTGTTTAAGAAGGGTAGCAAGGATAATCCCGGGAACTACAGGCCGGTGAGCCTTACTTCAGTGGTAGGGAAATTACTGGAGAGAATTCTTCGAGACAGGATCTACTCCCATTTGGAAGCAAATGGACGTATTAGTGAGAGGCAGCACGGTTTTGTGAAGGGAAGGTCGTGTCTTACTAACTTGATAGAGTTTTTCGAGGAGGTCACTAAGATGATTGATGCAGGTAGGGCAGTGGATGTTGTCTATATGGACTTCAGTAAGGCCTGTGACAAGGTCCCTCATGGTAGACTAGCACAAAAGGTGAAGTCACACAGGATCAGGGGTGAGCTGGCAAGGTGGATCCAGAACTGGCTAGGCCATAGAAGGCAGAGAGTAGCAATGGAAGGATGCTTTTCTAATTGGAGGGCTGTGACCAGTGGTGTTCCACAGGGATCAGTGCTGGGACCTTTGCTCTTTGTAGTATATATAAATGATTTGGAGGAAAATGTAACTGGTCTGATTAGTAAGTTTGCAGACGACACAAAGGTTGGTGGAATTGCGGATAGCGATGAGGACTGTCGGAGGATACAGCAGGATTTAGATTGTTTGGAGACTTGGGCGGAGAGATGGCAGATGGAGTTTAATCCGGACAAATGTGAGGTAATGCATTTTGGAAGGGCTAATGCAGGTAGGGAATATACAGTGAATGGTAGAACCCTCAAGAGTATTGAAAGTCAAAGAGATCTAGGAGTACAGGTCCACAGGTCATTGAAAGGGGCAACACAGGTGGAGAAGGTAGTCAAGAAGGCATACGGCATGCTTGCCTTCATTGGCCGGGGCATTGAGTATAAGAATTGGCAAGTCATGTTCCAGCTGTCTAGAACCTTAGTTAGGCCACACTTGGAGTATAGTGTTCAATTCTGGTCGCCACACTACCAGAAGGATGTGGAGGCTTTAGAGAGGGTGCAGAAGAGATTTACCAGAATGTTGCCTGGTATGGAGGGCATTAGCTATGAGGAGCGGTTGAATAAACTCGGTTTGTTCTCACTGGAACGCAGGAGGTTGAGGGGAGACCTGATAGAGGTATACAAAATTATGAGGGGCATAGACAGAGTGGATAGTCAGAGGCTTTTCCCCAGGGTAGAGGGGTCAATTACTAGGGGGCATAGGTTTAAGGTGAGAGGGGCAAGGTTTAGAGTAGATGTACGAGGCAAGTTTTTTACGCAGAGGGTAGTGGGTGCCTGGAACTCGCTGCCAGAGGAGGTGGTGGAAGCAGGGACGATAGTGACATTTAAGGGGCATCTTGACAAACACATGAATAGGATGGGAATAGAGGGATACGGACCCAGGAAGTGTAGAAGATTGTAGTTTAGTCGGGCAGCATGGTCGGCACGGGTTTGGAGGGCCGAAGGGCCTGTTCCTGTGCTGTGCATTTCTTTGTTCTTTGTTCTTTGTTCCATTTTAAATCGGCAACCCCTTATTTTGAAGCAGTGTCCCCCAATTCTAGATTCCCTCTGAAGAGGAAACATCCTCTCCTCATACACACTGTCAAGACCCATAAAGATCTTTCAAGTCACCTCTTTCTCTTCGAAACTGCAATCGATGCAAACCTAATCTGTCCAACCTTTCCTCATAAGATAACACACCCATTCCTGGTATTTGTCTGGTTAATCTTCTCTGAACTGTTTCCAACATATTTACATCCTTCCTTAAATAATGTGATCAACACAGAGTTCACAGTACTCCAAATGTGGTCTCACTATACAACTGAAGCGTAACCTCCCTACTTTTGTATTCAATTCCTCTTGCAATAAAGTATTATATTCTATCAGTTACTTAGTTACTTGCATATGAGCCTTTTGTGATTCATGCACTAGGACATCCAGATCCCTCTGCACCACAGAGCTATGCAATCACAATGGCTGCCCATCTTACTCCTGCACTGCTAATTCTGGTAGCCCCCAAGATCTATCCTTGGCCCCCTCTCATTTCCTATCTCCATGCTGCCTCTCAGTGATACCTTTTGAATGTACAGCATTTTACATCTACTTTACTGACACCTTGCTCTACCTCACCATCATGTCTCTCGACTCCTCCATTTTTGCTCAGTTATTAGATGGCTTGTAGGTCCTCGAGTAATGAACACAGCATACAAGCTTTTGCTACCTCAAAACCTATCCCATTGCATTCATGGTTGGTGTTTCTCATTCTATCCTCTGTTAAGTTGAGGTTACCCAAAGATCTGCTGTCTTATCTAACTCAGAGCAAACCTTGTTCCCCGATCACCCCCCATTCTTGCTGACTTACATTACCTCCCAGTCAAGCAATATCGCCCAGTCAAGCAATGTCTTGATTTAAAAATTCTCATCCTGGTTTTCATCCCTACACGGTTTTGCCTATTGCTATCTCTGTAATACCTTCTAGCCACACAAACCACCAAGATATCAGAACGCCTCTAATTCCGGCCTCAATAGCATCCTCAATTTTACTCGTTGCAATGAAGGTCATGTGTCCAGGCCTCAAGCTGTGGAATTCACTCGCAACAGCTCTTTCTCTCTATCTTGCTTTCTTCCTTCAAGAAACTCCTTAAAACTTAACCCTTTGACAAAACATTTGATCACCTGCCTTAATATCTCCTTCTGTGGAGTGATGTCATATGTTGTTTTGTAAGGCTCCTGTGATACACCTTGTGACCTTTTATTATTTTAAAGACATTGTATAAATAAAAGTTGTCTTGTCACTTTGAAGTTAGTTTTGTCTCTGGAGACTTTGATCCACAAATAAAGCCTTGAAAATCTCACAATTACTCCTGGACTCATATCAAAAGCTCAATCAACTGTCTGAACAGATGTGTCAGTGGCAGTCAAAGTGAACCCGACTCTCAGCTTTTGGGCCACATTTCCCATCTCGGCTGCAAAGGAGGATCTGCATTGGAGAGGACAAAACTCAGGCCGATATTCAGGTGACAGATGCACTCTCTGGGAAAGATGGCAAGATCATGCATTGTGATGGGACACCCAAGGCAACAAATGAGTGGACTTTACAACTTCTTTAAACTAAAGAGGCAATTAGACAGAACAGGGTATTCATGAATCAACATCTCTAATGAGTGAATCTGAGGATAATTCCAAATCACTCACAGCGACTGATCACTGCGTCCCCACCCACCACTCCGCCTCTAGGTGTCAAGGCATTCTTACCTCTAACGTAGTTCAGAACTTCTCCTGGGAATCTCCTGAGGGTTAGAATCATACAATCTCTGAAAGGCAGGAGGAGGCCTTTCAGTCCATCGAGTTTGCACCAATCCTCTGAAAGAGCAACTTATCTAGGCTCACTCGTCTGCATTATCCCGGTGACCATGCCTCACCTAACCTGCACATCTTTGGGCACTAAGGGACAATTTTAGCATGGCCAATCCACCTAACCTGCATATCTTTGACACCAAGGGGCAATTTTGACATGGCCAGTCACCTAATCTGCACATCTTCTGACTCATGAGAGGCAATTGGCTGCAGTCAAAGACCAAGATCTCTTGTCCTATGAGATCTAAGTCCTGAAATTCCAAATGGGATGGCACAGTGGTTAGCACTGCTACATCACAGTGCCAGGGACACAGCTCCGATTCTGACATCGGTTACGGTCTTGGTGGAATTTAGAATTTTTATAGAATTTAGAATTTACAGTGCAGAAGGAGGCCATTCGGCCCATCGAGTCTGCACCGGCTCTTGGAAAGAGCACCCCACCCAAGGTCAACACCTCCACCCTATCCCCATAACCCAGTAACCCCACCCAACACTAAGGGCAATTTTGGACACTAAGGGCAATTTTGGACACTAAGGGCAATTTATCATGGCCAATCCACCTAACCTGCACATCTTTGGACTGTGGGAGGAAACCGGAGCACCCGGAGGAAACCCACGCACACACGGGGAGGATGTGCAGACTCCGCACAGACAGTGACCCAAGCCGGAATCGAACCTGGGACCCTGGAGCTGTGAAGCAATTGTGCTATCCACAAGGCTACCGGAGTTTGTACATTCTTTCCATGTCTACGTGGGTTTCCTCCGGGTGCTCAGGTTTCCTCCCACAGTCCAAAGATGTGTAGGTTAGGTGGATTGGCCATGCTAAATTGCTCCTTTGAGTGGAGTTGTAGGTATAGGGTGGGGGATTGGGTCTAGGTAGAGTGGTCTTTCGAAGGGTCGTTGCAGACTCAATGGATCAAATGGCCTGCTTCTGCACTGTAGGGATTCTATGATTATATTTCCTGTGACAGAACATACCGTAAGTCACCACTGGCTGTGGTACAGAGTCCAAGTTCAAACAGTAGGGTTCCCCTCCAACAATCTGGAGAGAGGAAAGATCAATGGAGTGGGGATGGAAAGTGAAGACATCTCTGCTACAGAGAGACAGAGGCAATCGAATGGGGATGCTGGTGGTGCTGTCTCTGAATACGGGGAGGAAGAGAGTCTATGTTCAGAAGTTTTCATTAACTGCAGGGGTAGGACATCTGCTCCTGCTGGCCCACAAGTAGAGCTGAGAAAAGCACTTACAATGTGGAGTCAACAGCTCTCGAGTAGATGATTGTAAGCCAGCTTGAGGAAAACTAAATGACTTCTTCGGCAATTTCAGAGGATAGTTAACAAAGAACAGAGAACAACAAAAAGTACAGCACAGGAACAGACACTTCAGCCCTCCAAGCCTGTGCCGACCGTGCTGCCGTCTAAATTAAAATCTTCAACACTTCCGGGGTCCGTATCCCTCTATTCCCATCCTATTCATGTATTTGTCAAGATGCCCCTTAAACATCACTATCGTCCCTGCTTCCACCACCTCCTCCGGCATCGAGTTCCAGGCACCCACTACCCTCTGTGGAAAAACTTGCCTCGTACATCTCCTCTGAACATTGCCCCTTGCACTTTAAACCTATGCCCGCTAGTAATTGACCCCTCTATCCTGGGAAAAAGTCTCTGACTATACACCCTGTCTGTGCCTCTCATAAATTTGTAGACCTCTATCAGGTTGCCCCTCAACCTCCGTCGCTGCAGTGAGAACAAACCGAGTTTATTCAACCTCTCCTCACAGCTAATGCCCTCCATATCAGGCAGCATCCTGGTAAATCTCTTCTGCACCCTCTCTAAAGCCCCCACATCCTTCTGGTAGTGTGGCAACCAGAATTGAACACTATGCTCCAAGTGTGGCCGAACTAAGGTTCTATACAGCTGCAACATGACTTGCCAATTTTTATACTCAATGCCCCGGCCAATGAAAGCAAGCATGCCGTATGATTTCTTGACTACTTTCACCACCTGTGTTGCCCCTTGCAGTGACCTGTGGACCTGTACACCTAGATCTGTCAATGCTCTTGAGGGTTCTACCATTCACTGTATATTCCCTACCTGCATTAGACCTTCCAAAATGCATTACCCCACATTTGTCCGGATTAAACTCCATTGTCATCTCTCCGCCCAAGTCTCCAAACGATCTAAATCCTGCTGTATCCTCTGACAGTCCTCATCGTTATCTGCAATTCCACCAACCTTTGTGTCATCCGCAAACTTACTAATCAGACCAGTTACATTTTCCTCCAAATCATTGATATATACTACGAACAACAAAGGTCCCCAGCACTGATCCCTATGGAACACCACAAGTCACAGCCCTCCAATCAGAAAAGCACCCTTCCATTGCTACTCTCTGCCTTCTATGACCTGGCCAGTTCTGTGTCCATCTTGCCAGCTCACCTCTGATCCCGTGTGATGTGACCTTTTGTACCAGTCTGCCATGAGGGACCTTGTCAAAGGCCTTACAGAAGTCCATATGGACAGCATCTACTGCCCTACCTGCATCAATCATCTTTGTGACCTCCTCGAAAAGCTCTATCAGGTCAGTGAGACACGACTTCCCCTTCAGAAAACCGTGCTGCCTGTCGCTAATATGTCCATTTGCATCCAAATGGGAGTAGATCCTGTCTCAAAAAATTCTCTCCAGTAATTTTCCTACCACTGACGTAAGGCTCACCGGATTATCACCCTGGATTATCCTTGCTACCCTTCTTAAACAAAGGAACAACATTGGCTATTCTCCAGTCCTCTGGGACATCACCTGAAGCCAGTGAGGATCCAAACATTTCTGTTAAGGCCTCAGCAATTTCCTTTCTAGCCTCCTTCAGTATTCTGGGGTAGGTCCCATCAGGCCCTGGGGACTTCTCGACCTTAATATTTTTCAAGACGCCCAACACCTCGTCTTTTTGGATCTCAATGTGACCCAGGATATCTACACACCCTTCTCCAGACTCAACATCCACCAATCCCTTCTCTTTGGTGAATACTGATGCAAAGTATTCATTTAATACCTCACCCATTTCCCCTGGCTCCACACATAGATTCGCTCCCCTGTCCTTCAGTGGGACAACCCTTTCCCTTGCTACCCTCTTGCTTTTTATATATGTGTAAAAAAACCTTGGGATTTTCCTTAACCCTATTTGCCAATGACTTTGCCCTTCTAGCCCTCCTGACTCCTTGCTTAAGTTCCTTCCTACTTTCCTTATATTCCACACAGGCGTCCTCTGTTCCCAGCCTTCTCGCCCTGACAAATGACTCCTTTTTCTTTTTGACGAGACCTGCAATATCTCTCGTTATCCAAGGTTCCCCAAATTTGCCATATTTGTCCTTCTTCCTCACAGGAACATGCCGGTCCTGAATTCTTTTCAACTCATTTGAAAGCCTCCCACATGTCAGATGTTGGTTTACCCTCAAACACCCGCCTCCAATTTAGGTTCCTCAGTTCCCGCCTAATAGTGTTATAATTAGCCTTCCACCAATTTAGCCCATTCACCCTAGGACCACTCTTATCCTTGTCCACCAGCACTTGAAAACTTGCTGAATTGTGGTCACTGTTCCCAAAATGCTCCCCTACTGAAACCTCTACGACCTGGCCAGGCTCATTCCACAATACCAGGTCCAGTACAGCCCCTTCCCCAGTTGGGCTATCTACATATTGTTTTAAGACGCCCTCCTGGATGCTTCTTGCAAACTCTGCCCTGTCCAATCCCCTAGCACTAAGTGAGTCCCAGTCAATATTGGGGAATTTAAGGACCTGGCTCTACTGGCGGCCAGCAGTGTGTTACGGGCCAGGGTTTAGAGAACCCTAAAGTGTATCATGGAGTTCCCCTGACCCACAACGTTTAATAGATTGTGGTAGGGGGAGCACACGGCCCACTCTACAGGTGTGGCTGAGCAGAAAAGGAAAAGTATTTTTTAAAAGCAAAACAATGTTTATTCTATGAACTTAAGTTAACCTTTTTAAAATATACAGCGAACATCTTAGCAACATTAATTCAAATACAACCCCCAAAGAATACAACACTATGTAATCCTTTAAGCTTTCCTTTTAACATCCATAAGACTTAAAACACCTTTCAACAGAAGCACATTAGGTTTACCTTCACTACTGAGAACATTTATAATTCTGAATTCACCAAATGATCAAGAGATAGTCTTTTGATGGCAGAGAGGACAGCAGTACACCTGCTTGGTCTGGCTTCAGCTCCAACACTGAAAATGAAACTAAAACACACCCTGCAGGCTGCTCAAAAACAAAAGTAAAAAGCTGACAGACAGCCTAGCTCCACCCACTCTCTGACATCACTGCAGTAGTAAACACCCACTTGTTAAAGGTACTCTCAATACAGATATTTATATATGCACACATTTATAAACACCCATTTCTTAAAGGTACTCTCACATGACAAGAGTCACTCTTTCCCTCCGCGCCGGCTGCTGTCAACCTTCGCCATGGCTGGCGC